>NC_141788.1:15085493-15122167 GCF_054643075.1 Acanthaster planci
CTCCGTTTGCCTACACGTTACAGGTTGTGTTCCAGCGCAAAGATAGGTCCATATATTGGACAATAACAGACCTGAAAACTGTCTAAATCCAGCAATCCTGGTGGCAGCTTGAAGAGCACATCTTTTCTATCCGTTGATGTAAGTGTCATTTCCATATTTGCTTTTGGTAGCAAAATTACGACTGGAAGAATGCAAGAATTCTTGTTCTTCTGCTTGCTATTTTTTTAAATTCTCCGTTTGTCTACACGTTACAGGTTGTGTTCCCGCGCAAAGAGGGATCCATATATTGGACCAAAACAGACCTGAAAACTGTCCAAATCCAGCAATCGTGGTGGCATCTTGAAGAGCCCATCTTTCTCTATCCAATGATGTACGTTTCATTTCCATATTTGCTTTGGATAGCGAAATTACACTGGAAGAATGCAAGAGTTCTTGTTCTTCTGCTTGCTATTTTTTGAAATTCTCCGTTTGTCTACGTGTCACAGGTTGTGTTCCCGCGCAAAGAGGGGTCCATATATTGGACCATAACAGACCTGAAAACTGTCCAAATCCAACAATCTTGGTGGCATCTGAAAGAGCACATGTTTCTCTATTTATTGATATAAGTTTTATTTCCATATTTGCTTTGGGTAGAAAAATAACCCTGGAAGAATGCAAGAGTTCTTGTTCTTCTGCTTGCTATTTTTTAAATTCTCCGTTTGTCTACACGTTACAGGTTGTGTTCCCGCGCAAAGAGGGGTCCATATATTGGACCATAACAGACCTGAAAACTGTCCAAATCCAGCAATTTTGGTGGCATCTGAAAGAGCACATCTTTCTCTATTCATTGATGTAAGTTTCATTTCCATATTTGCTTTGGGTAGCGAAATGACGCTGGAAGAATGCAAGAGTTCTTGTTCTATTGCTTCCTATTTTTAATTTCTCTGGTTGTGTACACCTTACAGGTAGTCTTCCCGCGCAAACAGGTTCCATATCTTGAAGCATAAAAGAACTGGCAATTGTCTAAATCCGGCAATCTTGGTGGCATCTAAAAGAGCACATCTTTCTCTATTTATTGATGTAAGTTTCATTTCCA
This sequence comes from Acanthaster planci, assembly GCF_054643075.1. NCBI lineage: Eukaryota > Metazoa > Echinodermata > Asteroidea > Valvatida > Acanthasteridae > Acanthaster > Acanthaster planci. The sequence continues at coordinate 15,086,569 of NC_141788.1, forward strand.
TATTTGCTTTGGGTAGAAAAATAACGCTGGAAGAATGCAAGAGTTCTTGTTCTTCTGCTTGCGACTTTTTGAAATTCTCCGTTTGCCTACACGTTACAGGTTGTGTTCCAGCGCAAAGATAGGTCCATATATTGGACAATAACAGACCTGAAAACTGTCTAAATCCAGCAATCCTGGTGGCAGCTTGAAGAGCACATCTTTTCTATCCGTTGATGTAAGTGTCATTTCCATATTTGCTTTTGGTAGCAAAATTACGACTGGAAGAATGCAAGAATTCTTGTTCTTCTGCTTGCTATTTTTTTAAATTCTCCGTTTGTCTACACGTTACAGGTTGTGTTCCAGCGCAAAGATGGGTCCATATATTGGACCATAACAGACCTGAAAACTGTCCAAATCCAGCAATCGTGGTGGCATCTTGAAGAGCACATCTTTCTCTATCCAATGATGTACGTTTCATTTCCATATTTGCTTTGGATAGCGAAATTACGCTGGAAGAATGCAAGAGTTCTTGTTCTATTGCTTCCTATTTTTAATTTCTCTGGTTGTGTACACGTTACATGTAGTCTTCCCGCGCAAACAGGTTCCATATCTTGAAGCATAAAAGAACTGGCAATTGTCTAAATCCGGCAATCTTGGTGGCATCTAAAAGAGCACATCTTTCTCTATTTATTGATGTAAGTTTCATTTCCATATTTGCTTTGGGTAGAAAAATAACGCTGGAAGAGTGCAAGAGTTCTTCTTCTATTACTTGCTATTTTTTGAAATTCTCCGTTTGCCTACACTTTACAGGTTGTGTCCCCGCACAAGTATGGGTCCATATATTGGACCATAACAGACCTGAAAACTGTCCAAATCCTGCAATCGTGGTGGCATCTGAAAGAGCACATCTTTCTCTATCCATTGATGTAAGTTTCATTTCCATATTTGCTTTGGGTAGCGAAATTACGCTGGAAGAATGCAAGAGTTCTTGTTCTTCTGCTTGCTATTTTTTTGAAATTCTCCGTTTGCCTACACGTTACAGGTTGTGTTTGAGGGCAAGGAGGGGTCCATATATTGGATCATAACAGACCTGAAAACTGTCCAAATCCAACAATCTTGGTGGCATCTGAAAGAGCACATCTTTCTCTATTTATTGATGTAAGTTTCATTTCCATATTCCCTTTGGGTAGAAAAATAACCCTGGAAGAATGCAAGAAATCTTGTTCTTCTGCTTGCTATTTTTTTGAAATTCTCCGTTTGTCTACACGTTACAGGTTGTGTTCCGCACAAAGAGGGGTCCATATATTGGATCATAACAGACCTGAGAACTGTCTAAATCCAGCAATTGTGGTAGCATCTGAAAGAGCACATCTTTCTCTATCCATTGATGTAAGTTTCATTTCCGTATTTGCTTTGGGTAGAAAAATAATGCTGGAAGAATGCAAGAGTTCGTGTTCTTCTGCTTGCTATTTTTTTGAAATTCTCCGTTTGTCTACACGTTACAGGTTGTGTTCCCGCACAAAGAGGGGTCCATATATTGGACCATAACAGACCTGAAAACTGTCTAAATCCAGCAATCCTGGTGGCATCTTGAAGAGCACATCTTTCTCTATCCATTGATGTAAGTTTCATTTCCATATTTGCTTTGGGTAGCGAGATTCCGCTGGAAGAATGCAAGAGTTCTTGTTCTATTGCTTCCTATTTTTTAATTTCTCTGGTTGTGTACACCTTACAGGTAGTCTTCCCGCGCAAACAGGTTCCATATCTTAAAGCATAAAAGAACTGGCAATTGTCTAAATCCGGCAATCTTGGTGGCATCTAAAAGAGCACATCTTTCTCTATTTATTGATGTAAGTTTCATTTCCATATTTGCTTTGGGTAGAAAAATAACGCTGGAAGAATGCAAGAGTTCTTGTTCTTCTGCTTGCGACTTTTTGAAATTCTCCGTTTGCCTACACGTTACAGGTTGTGTTCCAGCGCAAAGATGGGTCCATATATTGGACCATAACAGACCTGAAAACTGTCTAAATCCAGCAATCCTGGTGGCAGCTTGAAGAGCACATCTTTCTCTATCCATTGATGTAAGTGTCATTTCCATATTTGCTTTTGGTAGCAAAATTACGACTGGAAGAATGCAAGAGTTCTTTTTCTATTGCTTCCTATTTTTTAATTTCTTTGGTTGTGTACACCTTACATGTAGTCTTCCCGCGCAAACAGGTTCCATATCTTGAAGCATAAAAGAACTGGCAATTGTCTAAATCCGGCAATCTTGGTGGCATCTAAAAGAGCACATCTTTCTCTATCCATTGATGTAAGTGTCATTTCCATATTTGCTTTTGGTAGCAAAATTACGACTGGAAGAATGCAAGAGTTCTTTTTCTATTACTTGCTATTTTTTGAAATTCTCCGTTTGCCTACACTTTACAGGTTGTGTTCCCACACAAAGATGGGTTAATAGATTGGACCATAACAGACCTGAAAACTGTCTAAATCCTGCAATCCTGGTGGCATCTTGAAGAGCACATCTTGCTCTATTCATTGATGTAAGTTTCATTTCCATATTTGCTTTGGGTAGAAAAATAACGCTGGAAGAATGCAAGAGTTCTTGTTCTTCTGATTGCTTTTTTTTTTAAATTCTCCGTTTGCCTACACGTTACAGGTTGTTTTTGAGGGCAAGAAGGGGTCCATATATTGGACCATAACAGACCTGATAACTGTCCAAATCCAACAATCTTGGTGGCATCTGAAAGAGCACATCGTTCTCTATTTATTGATGTAAGTTTCATTTCCATATTTGCTTTGGGTAGAAAAATAACCCTGGAAGAATGCAAGAGTTCTTGTTCTTCTGCTTGCTATTTTTTTAAATTTTCCGTTTGTCTACACGTTACAGGTTGTGTTCCCGCGCAAAGAGGGGTCCATATATTGGACCATAACAGACCTGAAAACTGTCCAAATCCAGCGATCGTGGTTGCATCTGAAAGAGCATATCTTTCTCTATCCATTGATGTAAGTTTCATTTCCATATTTGCTTTGGGTAGCGAAATTACGCTGGAAGAATGCAAGAGTTCTTGTTCTATTGCTTCCTATTTTTTAATTTTTTGGTTGTGTACACCTTACAGGTAGTCTTCCCGCGCAAACAGGTTCCATATTTTGAAGCATAAAAGAACTGGCAATTGTCTAAATCTGGCAATCTTTGTGGCATCTAAAAGAGCACATCCTTCTTTATTTATTGATGTAAGTTTCATTTCCATATTTGCTTTGGGTAGAAAGAAAACGCTGGAAGAATGCAAAAGTTCTTGTTCTTCTGCTTGCTTTTTTTTTTAAATTCTCCGTTTGTCTACACGTTACAGGTTGTGTTCCCTCGCAATGATGGGTCCATATATTGGACCATAACAGACCTAAAAACTGTCTAAATCCAGCAATCCTGGTGGCATCTGAAAGAGTACATCTTTCTCTATCCATTGATGTAAGTTTCAATTCCATATTTGCTTAGGGTTGAAAAATAACGCTGGAAGAATGCAAGAGTTCTTGTTCTTCTGCTTGCGACTTTTTGAAATTCTCCGTTTGTCTACACGTTACAGGTTGTGTTCCAGCGCAAAGAGGGGTCCATATATTGGACCATAACAGACCTGAAAACTGTCCAAATCACGCAATCTTGGTGGCATCTGAAAGAGCACATCTTTTTCTATTTATTGATGTAAGTTTCATTTCCATATTTGCTTTGGGTAGAAAAATAACCCTGGAAGAATGCAAGAATTCTTGTTCTTCTGCTTGCTATTTTTTTAAATTCTCCGTTTGTCTACACGTTACAAGTTGTGTTCCCGCGCAAAGAGGAGTCCATATATTGGACCATAACAGACCCGAAAACTGTCCAAATCCAGCAATCTTGGTGGCATCTAAAAGAGCACATTTTTCTCTATCCATTGATGTAAGTTTCATTTCCATATTTGCTTTGGGTACCGAAATTACGCTGGAAGAATGCAAGAGTTCTTGTTCTATTGCTTCCTATTTTTAATTTCTCTGGTTGTGTACACCTTACAGGTAGTCTTCCCGCGCAAACAGGTTCCATATCTTGAAGCATAAAAGAACTGGCAATTGTCTAAATCCGGCAATCTTGGTGGCATCTAAAAGAGCACATCTTTCTCTATTTATTGATGTAAGTTTCATTTCCATATTTGCTTTTGGCAGCAAAATTACGCTGGAAGAATGCAAGAGTTCTTCTTCTATTTCTTGCTATTTTTTGAAATTCTCCGTTTGCCTACACTTTACAGGTTGTGTTCCCGCACAAAGATGGGTCCATATATTGGACCATAACAGACCTAAAAACTGTCTAAATCCAGCAATCCTGGTGGCAGCTTGAAGAGCACATCTTTCTCTATCCATTGATGTTAGTGTCATTTCCATATTTGCTTTTCGTAGCAAAATTACGCTGGAAGAATGCAAGAGTTCTTGTTCTATTACTTGCTATTTTTTGAAATTCTCCGTTTGCCTACACGTTACAGGTTGTGTTCCCGCGCAAAGAGGGCTCCATATATTGGACCATAACAGACCTGAAAACTGTCAAAATCCAGCAATCCTGGTAGCAGCTTGAAGAGCACATCTTTCTCTATCCATTGCTGTAAGTTTCATTTCCATAATTGCTTTTGGTAGCAAAATTACGCTGGAAGAATGCAAGAGTTCTTGTTCTATTACTTGCTATTTTTTAAAATTCTCCGTTTGCCTACACTTTACAGGTTGTGTTCCCGCACAAATATGGGTCCATATATTGGACCATAACAGACCTGAAAACTGTCTAAATCCAGCAATCGTGGTGGCATCTTGAAGAGCACATCTTTCTCTATCCATTGATGTAAGTTTCATTTCCATATTTGCTTTGGGTAGAAAAATAACGCTGGAAGAATGCAAGAGTTCTTGTTCTTCTGATTGCTTTTTTTTTAAATTCTCCGTTTGCCTACACGTTACAGGTTGTGTTCCCGCGCAAAGAGGGGTCCATATATTGGACCATAACAGACCTGATAACTGTCCAAATCCAACAATCTTGGTGGCATCTGAAAGAGCACATCTTTCTCTATTTATTGATGTAAGTTTCATTTCCATATTTGCTTTGGGTAGAAAAATAACCCTGGAAGAATGCAAGAGTTCTTGTTCTATTGCTTCCTATTTTTTAATTTTTTGGTTGTGTACACCTTACAGGTAGTCTTCCCGCGCAAACAGGTTCCATATTTTGAAGCATAAAAGAACTGGCAATTGTCTAAATCTGGCAATCTTCGTGGCATCTAAAAGAGCACATCCTTCTTTATTTATTGATGTAAGTTTCATTTCCATATTTGCTTTGGGTAGAAAGATAACGCTGGAAGAATGCAAGAGTTCTTGTTCTTCTGCTTGCTATTTTTTTGAAATTCTCCGTTTGTCTACACGTTACAGGTTGTGTTCCCTCGCAATGATGGGTCCATATATTGGACCATAACAGACCTGAAAACTGTCTAAATCCAGCAATCCTGGTGGCATCTGAAAGAGTACATCTTTCTCTATCCATTGATGTAAGTTTCATTTCCATATTTGCTTTGGGTAGAAAAATAACGCTGGAAGAATGCAAGAGTTCTTGTTCTTCTGCTTGCGACTTTTTGAAATTCTCCGTTTGTCTACACGTTACAGGTTGTGTTCCAGCGAAAAGATGGGTCAATAGATTGGACCATAACAGACCTGAAAACTGTCTAAATCCTGCAATCCTGGTGGCATCTTGAAGAGCACATCTTGCTCTATTCATTGATGTAAGTTTCATTTCCATATTTGCTTTGGGTAGAAAAATAACGCTGGAAGAATGCAAGAGTTCTTGTTCTTCTGATTGCTATTTTTTGAAATTCTCTGTTTGCCTACACGTTACATGTTGTGTTCCCACGCACAGAGGGGTCCATATATTTGACCATAACAGACCTGAAAAATGTCCAAATCCAGCAAGCGTGGTGGCATCTTGAAGAGCACATCTTTTTCTATCCATTGATGTAAGTTTCATTTCCATATTTGCTTTGGGTAGAAAAATAACGCTGGAAGAATGCAAGAGTTCTTGTTCTTCTGCTTGCTATTTTTTGAAATTCTCCGTTTGTCTACGTGTCACAGGTTGTGTTCCCGCGCAAAGAGGGGTCCATATCTTGAAGCATAAAAGAACTGGCAATTGTCTAAATCCGGCAATCTTGGTGGCATCTAAAAGAGCACATCTTTCTCTATTTATTGATGTAAGTTTCATTTCAATATTTGCTTTTGGCAGCAAAATTACGCTGGAATAATGCAAGAGTTCTTCTTCTATTTCTTGCTATTTTTTTAAATTCTCCGTTTGCCTACACTTTACAGGTTGTGTTCCCGCACAAAGATGGGTCCATATATTGGACCATAACAGACCTAAAAACTGTCTAAATCCAGCAATCCTGGTGGCAGCTTGAAGAGCACATCTTTCTCTATCCATTGATGTTAGTGTCATTTCCATATTTGCTTTTGGTAGCAAAATTACGCTGGAAGAATGCAAGAGTTCTTTTTCTATTACTTGCTATTTTTTGAAATTCTCCGTTTGCCTACACTTTACAGGTTGTGTTCCCGCACAAAGATGGGTCCATATATTGGACCATAACAGACCTGAAAACTGTCTAAATCCAGCAATCCTGGTGGCATCTTGAAGAGCACATCTTTCTCTATTTATTGATGTAAGTTTCATTTCCATATTTGCTTTGGGTAGAAAAATAACGCTGGAAGAATGCAAGAGTTCTTGTTCTATTACTTGCTATTTTTTAAAATTCTCCGTTTGCCTACATGTTACAGGTTGTGTTCCTGCGCAAATATGGGTCCCTTTATTGGACCATAACAGACCTGAAAACTGTCCAAATCACGCAATCTTGGTGGCATTTGAAAGAGCACATCTTTCCCTATTTATTGATGTAAGTTTCATTTCCATATTTGCTTTGGGTAGAAAAATAACCCTGGAAGAATGCGAGAGTTCTTGTTCTATTGCTTGCTACTTTTTGAAATTCTCCGTTTGCCTACACGTTACAGGTTGTGTTCCCGCGCAAAGATGGCTCCATATATTGGACCATAACAGACCCGAAAACTGTCCAAATCCAGCAATCTTGGTGGCATCTAAAAGAGCACATTTTTCTCTATCCATTGATGTAAGTTTCATTTCCATATTTGCTTTGGGTACCGAAATTACGCTGGAAGAATGCAAGAGTTTTTGTTCTATTGCTTCCTATTTTTAATTTCTCTGGTTGTGTACACCTTACAGGTAGTCTTCCCGCACAAACAGGTTCCATATCTTGAAGCATAAAAGAACTGGCAATTGTCTAAATCCGGCAATCTTGGTGGCATCTAAAAGAGCACATCTTTTTCTATTTATTGATGTAAGTTTCATTTCCATATTTTCTTTTGGCAGCAAAATTACGCTGGAAGAATGCAAGAGTTCTTCTTCTATTTCTTGCTATTTTTTTAAATTCTCCGTTTGCCTACACTTTACAGGTTGTGTTCCCGCACAAAGATGGGTCCATATATTGGACCATAACAGACCTAAAAACTGTCTAAATCCAGCAATCCTGGTGGCAGCTTGAAGAGCACATCTTTCTCTATCCATTGATGTTAGTGTCATTTCCATATTTGCTTTTGGTAGCAAAATTACGCTGGAAGAATGCAAGAGTTCTTTTTCTATTACTTGCTATTTTTTGAAATTCTCCGTTTGCCTACACTTTACAGGTTGTGTTCCCACACAAAGATGGGTCAATAGATTGGACCATAACAGACCTGAAAACTGTCTAAATCCTGCAATCCTGGTGGCATCTTGAAGAGCACATCTTGTTCTATTCATTGATGTAAGTTTCATTTCCATATTTGCTTTGGGTAGAAAAATAACGCTGGAAGAATGCAAGAGTTCTTGTTCTTCTGATTGCTATTTTTTGAAATTCTCCGTTTGCCTACACTTTACATGTTGTGTTCCCACGCAAAGAGGGGTCCAGATATTTGACCCTAACAGACCTGAAAAATGTCCAAATCCAGCAAGCGTGGTGGCATCTGAAAGAGCACATCTTTCGCTATCCATTGATGTAAGTTTCATTTCCATATTTGCTTTGGGTAGAAAAATAACGCTGGAAGAATGCAAGATTTCATGTTCTATTGCTTGCTATTTTTTTAAATTCTCCGTTTGTCTACACGTTACAGGTTGTGTTTGAGTGCAAAGATGGGTCCATATATTGGACCATAACAGACCTGATAACTGTCCAAATCACGCAATCTTGGTGACATCTAAAAGAGCACATCGTTGTCTATCCATTAATGTAAGTTTCATTTCCATATTTGCTTTGGGTAGAAAAATAACGCTGGAAGAATGCAAGAGTTCTTGTTCTTCTGATTGCTATTTTTTGAAATTCTCCGTTTGCCTACACGTTACAGGTTGTGTTTCCACGCAAAGAGGGGTCCATATATATGACCATAACAGACCTGAAAACTGTCTAAATCCGGCAATCCTGGTGGCATCTGAAAGAGCACATCTTTTTCTATCCATTGATGTAAGTGTCATTTCCATATTTGCTTTGGGTAGAAAAATAGCGCTGGAAGAATGCAAGAGTTCTTGTTCTTCTGCTTGCCATTTTTGGAAATTCTCCGTTTGTCCACGTGTCACAGGTTGTGTTCCCGCGCAAAGAGGGGTCCATATCTTGAAGCATAAAAGAACTGGCAATTGTCTAAATCTGGCGATCTTTGTGCCATCTAAAAGAGCACATTTTTTGTCTATTTATTGATGTAAGTTTCATTTCCATATTTGCTTTGGGTAGAAAAATAACGCTGGAAGAATGAAAGAGTTCTTGTTCTTCTGCTTGCTATTTTTTTAATTTCTCTAGTTGTGTACACATTACAGGTAGTCTTCCCGCGCAAACAGATTCCTTTTCTTGAAGCATAAAAAGAACTGGCAATTGTCTAACTCCGGCAATCTTGGTGGCATCTGAAAGAGCACATCTTTCTCTATCCATTGATGTAAGTTTTATTTCCATATTTGCTTTGTGTAGCGAAATTACGCTGGAAGAATGCAAGAGTTCTTGTTCTTCTGCTTGCTATTTTTTTAATTTCTCTGGTTGTGTACACATTACAGGTAGTCTTCCTGCGCAAACAGGTTCCATATCTTGAAGCATAAAAGAACTGGCGATTGTCCAAATCAGGCAATCTTGGTGGCATCTAAAGGAGCACATCTTTTTCTATTTATTGATGTAAGTTTCATTTCAATATTTGCTTTGGGTAGAAAAATAACGCTGGAAGAATGCAAGAGTTCTTGTTCTTCTGCTTGCTATTTTTTTAAATTCTCCGTTTGCCTACACGTTACAGGTTGTGTTCCCGTGCAAAGATGGGTCCATATATTGGACCATAACAGACCTGAAAACTGTCCAAATCCAGCAATCTTGGTGGCATCTTAAAGAACACATTTTTCTCTATCCATTGCTGTAAGTTTCATTTCCATATTTGCTTTGGGTACCGAAATTACGCTGGAAGAATGCAAGAGTTCTTGTTCTATTGCTTCCTATTTTTAATTTCTCTGGTTGTGTACACCTTACAGGTAGTCTTCCCGCACAAACAGGTTCCATATCTTGAAGCATAAAAGAACTGGCAATTGTCTAAATCCGGCAATCTTGGTGGCATCTAAAAGAGCACATCTTTCTCTATTTATTGATGTAAGTTTCATTTCCATATTTGCTTTTGGCAGCAAAATTACGCTGGAAGAATGCAAGAGTTCTTCTTCTATTTCTTGCTATTTTTTGAAATTCTCCGTTTGCCTACACTTTACAGGTTGTGTTCCCGCACAAAGATGGGTCCATATATTGGACCATAACAGACCTAAAAACTGTCTAAATCCAGCAATCCTGGTGGCAGCTTGAAGAGCACATCTTTCTCTATCCATTGATGTTAGTGTCATTTCCATATTTGCTTTTGGTAGCAAAATTACGCTGGAAGAATGCAAGAGTTCTTTTTCTATTACTTGCTATTTTTTGAAATTCTCCGTTTGCCTACACTTTACAGGTTGTGTTCCCACACAAAGATGGGTCAATAGATTGGACCATAACAGACCTGAAAACTGTCTAAATCCTGCAATCCTGGTGGCATCTTGAAGAGCACATCTTGCTCTATTCATTGATGTAAGTTTCATTTCCATATTTGCTTTGGGTAGAAAAATAACGCTGGAAGAATGCAAGAGTTCTTGTTCTTCTGATTGCTATTTTTTGAAATTCTCCGTTTGCCTACACGTTACATGTTGTGTTCCCACGCAAAGAGGGGTCCAGATATTTGACCATAACAGACCTGAAAAATGTCCAAATCCAGCAAGCGTGGTGGCATCTGAAAGAGCACATCTTTCTCTATCCATTGATGTAAGTTTCATTTCCATATTTGCTTTGGGTAGAAAAATAACGCTGGAAGAATGCAAGAGTTCTTGTTCTATTGCTTGCTATTTTTTTAAATTCTCCGTTTGTCTACACGTTACAGGTTGTGTTTGAGTGCAAAGATGGGTCCATATATTGGACCATAACAGACCTGATAACTGTCCAAATCACGCAATCTTGGTGGCATCTAAAAGAGCACATCGTTCTCTATCCATTAATGTAAGTTTCATTACCATATTTGCTTTGGGTAGAAAAATAACGCTGGAAGAATGCAAGAGTTCTTGTTCTTCTGATTGCTATTTTTTTAAATTCTCCGTTTGCCTACACGTTACATGTTGTGTTTCCACGCAAAGAGGGGTCCATATATTTGACCATAACAGACCTGAAAAATGTCCAAAACCAGCAAGCGTGGTGGCATCTGAAAGAGCACATCTTTCTCTATCCATTGATGTAAGTGTCATTTCCATATTTGCTTTGGGTAGAAAAATAACGCTGGAAGAATGGAAGAGTTCTTGTTCTTCTGCTTGCTATTTTTTGAAATTCTCCGTTTGTCTACGTGTCACAGGTTGTGTTCCCGCGCAAAGAGGGGTCCATATCTTGAAGCATAAAAGAACTGGCAATTGTCTAAATCTGGCGATCTTTGTGCCATCTAAAAGAGCACATTTTTCTCTATTTATTGATGTAAGTTTCATTTCCATATTTGCTTTGGGTAGAAAAATAACGCTGGAAGAATGCAAGAGTTCTTGTTCTTCTGATTGCTATTTTTTAATTTCTCTAGTTGTGTACACATTACAGGTAGTCTTCCAGCGCAAACAGGTTCCTTTTCTTGAAGCATAAAAAGAACTGGCAATTGTCTAACTCCGGCAATCTTGGTGGCATCTAAAAGAACACATCTTTCTCTATCCATCGATGTAAGTTTCATTTCCATATTTGCTTTGTGTAGCGAAATAACGCTGGAAGAATGCAAGAGTTCTTGTTCTTCTGCTTGCTATTTTTTAATTTCTCTGGTTGTGTACACATTACAGGTAGTCTTCCTGCGCAAACAGGTTCCATATCTTGAAGCATAAAAGAACTGGCGATTGTCCAAATCAGGCAATCTTGGTGGCATCTAAAGGAGCACATCTTTTTCTATTTATTGATGTAAGTTTCATTTCAATATTTGCTTTGGGTAGAAAAATAACGCTGGAAGAATGCAAGAGTTCTTGTTCTTCTGCTTGCTATTTTTTTAAATTCTCCGTTTGCCTACACTTTACGGGTTGTGTCCCCGCGCAAAGAGGGGTCCATATATTGGACCATAACAGACCTGAAAACTGTCCAAATCCAACAATCTTGGTGGCACCTGAAAGAACACATCTTTCTTTATACATTAATGTAAGTTTCATTTCCATATTTGCTTTTGGTAGAAAAATAACGCTGGAAGAATGCAAGAGTTCTTGTTCTTCTGCTTGCTATTTTTTGAAATTCTCCGTTTGTCTACGTGTCACAGGTTGTGTTCCCGCGCAAAGAGGGGTCCATATCTTGAAGCATAAAAGAACTGGCAATTGTCTAAATCAGGCAATCTTTGTGCCATCTAAAAGAGCACATCTTTCTCTATATATTGATGTAAGTTTCATTTCCATATTTGCTTTGGGTAGAAAAATAACGCTGGAAGAATGCAAGAGTTCTTGTTCTATTACTTGCTATTTTTCGAAATTCTCCGTTTGCCTACACGTTACAGAATGTGTTCCCGCTCAAAGATGGCTCCATATATTGGACCATAACAGACCTGAAAACTGTCCAAATCCAACAATCTTGGTGGCATCTGAAAGAACACATCTTTCTCTATCCATTAATGGAAGTTTCATTTCCATATTTGCTTTGGGTAGAAAAATAACGCTGGAAGAATGCAAGAGTTCTTGTTCTATTGCTTGCTATTTTTTGAAATTCTCCGTTTGTCTACACGTTACAGGTTGTGTTCCCGCGCAAAGAGGGGTCCATATATTGGACCATAACAGACCTGAAAACTGTCCAAGTCCAACAATCTTGGTGGCATCTGAAAAAGCACATCTTCCTCTATCCATTGATTTAAGTTTCATTTCCATATTTGCTTTGGGTAGAAAAATAACGCTGGAAGAATGCAAGATTTCATGTTCTATTGCTTGCTATTTTTTTAAATTCTCCGTTTGTCTACACGTTACAGGTTGTGTTCCCGCGCAAAGAGGGGTCCATATATTGGACCATAACAGACCTGATAACTGTCCAAATCCAACAATCTTGGTGGCATCTGAAAGAGCACATCTTTCTCTATTTATTGATGTAAGTTTCATTTCCATATTTGCTTTGGGTAGCGAAATTACGCTGGAAGAATGCAAGAGTTCTTGTTCTATTGCTTCCTATTTTTTAATTTTTTGGTTGTGTACACCTTACAGGTAGTCTTCCCGCGCAAACAGGTTCCATATTTTGAAGCATAAAAGAACTGGCAATTGTCTAAATCTGGCAATCTTTGTGGCATCTAAAAGAGCACATCCTTCTTTATTTATTGATGTAAGTTTCATTTCCATATTTGCTTTGGGTAGAAAGAAAACGCTGGAAGAATGCAAGAGTTCTTGTTCTATTACTTGCTATTTTTTGAAATTCTCTGTTTGCCTACACGTTACATGTTGTGTTCCCACGCACAGAGGGGTCCATATATTTGACCATAACAGACCTGAAAAATGTCCAAATCCAGCAAGCGTGGTGGCATCTTGAAGAGCACATCTTTCTCTATCCATTGATGTAAGTTTCATTTCCATATTTGCTTTGGGTAGAAAAATAACGCTGGAAGAATGCAAGAGTTCTTGTTCTTCTGCTTGCTATTTTTTGAAATTCTCCGTTTGTCTACGTGTCACAGGTTGTGTTCCCGCGCAAAGAGGGGTCCATATCTTGAAGCATAAAAGAACTGGCAATTGTCTAAATCCGGCAATCTTGGTGGCATCTAAAAGAGCACATTTTTCTCTATTTATTGATGTAAGTTTCATTTCCATATTTGCTTTTGGCAGCAAAATTACGCTGGAAGAATGCAAGAGTTCTTCTTCTATTTCTTGCTATTTTTTGAAATTCTCCGTTTGCCTACACTTTACAGGTTGTGTTCCCGCACAAAGATGGGTCCATATATTGGACCATAACAGACCTAAAAACTGTCTAAATCCAGCAATCCTGGTGGCAGCTTGAAGAGCACATCTTTCTCTATCCATTGATGTTAGTGTCATTTCCATATTTGCTTTTGGTAGCAAAATTACGCTGGAAGAATGCAAGAGTTCTTTTTCTATTACTTGCTATTTTTTGAAATTCTCCGTTTGCCTACACTTTACAGGTTGTGTTCCCGCACAAAGATGGGTCAATAGATTGGACCATAACAGACCTGAAAACTGTCTAAATCCTGCAATCCTGGTGGCATCTTGAAGAGCACATCTTGCTCTATTCATTGATGTAAGTTTCATTTCCATATTTGCTTTGGGTAGAAAAATAACGCTGGAAGAATGCAAGAGTTCTTGTTCTTCTGCTTGCGACTTTTTGAAATTCTCCGTTTGCCTACACGTTACAGGTTGTGTTCCCGCGCAAAGAGGGGTCCATATATTGGACCATAACAGACCTGAAAACTGTCCAAATCACGCAATCATGGTGGCATCTGAAAGAGCACATCATTCTCTATTTATTGATGTAAGTTTCATTTCCATATTTGCTTTGGGTAGAAAAATAACCCTGGAAGAATGCAAGAATTCTTGTTCTTCTGCTTGCTATTTTTTTAAATTCTCCGTTTGTCTACACGTTACAGGTTGTGTTCCCGCGCAAAGAGGGGTCCATATATTGGACCATAACAGACCTGAAAACTGTCCAAATCCAGCAATCTTGGTGGCATCTGAAAGAGCACATCTTTCTCTATCCATTGATGTAAGTTTCATTTCCATATTTGCTTTGGGTAGCGAAATTACGCTGGAAGAATGCAAGAGTTCTTGTTCTATTGCTTCCTATTTTTAATTTCTCTGGTTGTGTACACCTTACAGGTAGTCTTCCCGCGCAAACAGGTTCCATATCTTGAAGCATAAAAGAACTGGCAATTGTCTAAATCCGGCAATCTTGGTGGCATCTAAAAGAGCACATCTTTTTTCTATTTATTGATGTAAGTTTCATTTCCATATTTTCTTTTGGCAGCAAAATTACGCTGGAAGAATGCAAGAGTTCTTCTTCTATTTCTTGCTATTTTTTTTAAATTCTCCGTTTGCCTACACTTTACAGGTTGTGTTCCCGCACAAAGATGGGTCCATATATTGGACCATAACAGACCTAAAAACTGTCTAAATCCAGCAATCCTGGTGGCAGCTTGAAGAGCACATCTTTCTCTATCCATTGATGTTAGTGTCATTTCCATATTTGCTTTTGGTAGCAAAATTACGCTGGAAGAATGCAAGAGTTCTTTTTCTATTACTTGCTATTTTTTGAAATTCTCCGTTTGCCTACACTTTACAGGTTGTGTTCCCACACAAAGATGGGTCAATAGATTGGACCATAACAGACCTGAAAACTGTCTAAATCCTGCAATCCTGGTGGCATCTTGAAGAGCACATCTTGCTCTATTCATTGATGTAAGTTTCATTTCCATATTTGCTTTGGGTAGAAAAATAACGCTGGAAGAATGCAAGAGTTCTTGTTCTTCTGATTGCTATTTTTTGAAATTCTCCGTTTGCCTACACGTTACAGGTTGTGTTCCCACGCAAAGAGGGGTCCATATATTTGACCATAACAGACCTGAAAAATGTCCAAATCCAGCAAGCGTGGTGGCATCTGAAAGAGCACATCTTTCTCTATCCATTGATGTAAGTTTCATTTCCATATTTGCTTTGGGTAGAAAAATAACGTTGGAAGAATGCAAGATTTCTTGTTCTATTGCTTGCTATTTTTTTAAATTCTCCGTTTGTCTACACGTTACAGGTTGTGTTTGAGTGCAAAGATGGGTCCATATATTGGACCTTAGCAGACCTGATAACTATCCAAATCGAGCAATCTTGGTGGCATCTAAAAGAGCACATCGTTCTCTATCCATTAATGTAAGTTTCATTTCCATATTTGCTTTGGGTAGAAAAATAACGCTGGAAGAATGCAAGAGTTCTTGTTCTTCTGATTGCTATTTTTTGAAATTCTCCGTTTGCCTACACGTTACATGTTGTGTTTCCACGCAAAGAGGGGTCCATATATTTGACCATAACAGACCTGAAAAATGTCCAAAACCAGCAAGCGTGGTGGCATCTGAAAGAGCACATCTTTTTCTATCCATTGATGTAAGTGTCATTTCCATATTTGCTTTGGGTAGAAAAATAGCGCTGGAAGAATGCAAGAGTTCTTGTTCTTCTGCTTGCCATTTTTGGAAATTCTCCGTTTGTCTACATGCTACAGGTTGTGTTCCCGAGCAAAGAGGGGTCCATATATTGGAGCATAATGAACTGGCAAATGTCTAAATCCGGCAATCTTGGTGGCATCTAAAAGAGCACATCGTTCTCTATCCATTAATGTAAGTTTCATTTCCATATTTGCTTTGGGTAGAAAAATAACGCTGAAAGAAGGCAAAAGTTCTTGTTCTTCTGCTTGGAATTTTTTAATTTCTCTAGTTGTGTACACATTACAGGTAGTCTTCCCGCGCAAACAGGTTCCATATCTTGAAGCATAAAAGAACTGGCAATTGTCTAGATCCGGCAATCTTGGTGGCATCTAAAACAGCACATCTTTCTCTATCCATTGATGTAAGTTTCATTTCCATATTTGCTTTGGGTAGCGAAATTACGCTGGAAAAATGCAAGAGTTCTTGTTCTTCTGCTTGCTATTTTTTTTAAATTCTCCGTTTGCCTACACTTTAAGGGGTTGTGTTCCCGCGCAAAGAGGGGTCCATATATTGGACCATAACAAACCTGAAAACTGTCCAAATCCAACAATCTTTGTGGCATCTGAAAAAACACATCTTTCTTTATATATTAATGTAAGTTTCATTTCCATATTTGCTTTTGGTAGCAAAATTACGCTGGAAGAATGCAAGAGTTCTTGTTCTTCTGCTTGCTATTTTTTTAAATTCTCCGTTTGCCTACGTGTCACAGGTTGTGTCCCCGCGCAAAGAGGGGTCCATATCTTGAAGCATAAAAGAACTGGCAATTGTCTAAATCTGGCGATCTTTGTGCCATCTAAAAGAGCACATTTTTTGTCTATTTATTGATGTAAGTTTCATTTCCATATTTGCTTTGGGTAGAAAAATAACGCTGGAAGAATGAAAGAGTTCTTGTTCTTCTGCTTGCTATTTTTTTAATTTCTCTAGTTGTGTACACATTACAGGTAGTCTTCCCGCGCAAACAGGTTCCTTTTCTTGAAGCATAAAAAGAACTGGCAATTGTCTAAATCAGGCAATCTTTGTGCCATCTAAAAGAGCACATCTTTCTCTATATATTGATGTAAGTTTCATTTCCATATTTGCTTTGGGTAGGAAAATAACGCTGGAAGAATGCAAGAGTTCTTGTTCTATTACTTGCTATTTTTAGAAATTCTCCGTTTGCCTACACGTTACAGAATGTGTTCCCGCTCAAAGATGGCTCCATTATTGGACCATAACAGACCTGAAAACTGTCCAAATCCAACAATCTTGGTGGCATCTGAAAGAACACATCTTTTTCTATCCATTAATGGAAGTTTCATTTCCATATTTGCTTTGGGTAGAAAAATAACGCTGGAAGAATGCAAGAGTTCTTGTTCTTCTGCTTGCTATTTTTTGAAATTCTCCGTTTGCCTACACGCTACAGGTTGTGTTTGAGTGCAAAGATGGGTCCATATATTGGACCTTAGCAGACCTGATAACTATCCAAATCGAGCAATCTTGGTAGCATCTAAAAGAGCACATCGTTCTCTATCCATTAATGTAAGTTTCATTTCCATATTTGCTTTGGGTAGAAAAATAACGCTGGAAGAACGCAAGAGTTCTTGTTCTTCTGCTTGCTAATTTTCTAAATTATCCGTTTGCCTACACGTTACAGCTTGTGTTCCCAGGCAAAGATGGGTCCATATATTGGACCATAACAGACCTGAAAACTGTCCAAATCCAACAATCTTTTTGGCATCTGAAAGAACACATCTGTTTTTATCCATTGATGTAAGTTTCATTTCCATATTTGCTTTGGGTAGCGAAATTACGCTGGAAGAATGCAAGAGTTCTTGTTCTATTGCTTCCTATTTTTTTATTTCTCTGGTTGTGTACACATTTTAATTTCTCTGGGTGTGTACACATTACAGGTAGTCTTCCTGCGCAAACAGGTTTCATATCTTGAAGCATAAAAGAACTGGCGATTGTCCAAATCCAGCAATCCTGGTGGCATCTGAAAGAGTACATCTTTCTCTATCCATTGATGTAAGTTTCATTTCCATATTTGCTTTGGGTAGAAAAATAACGCTAGAGGTTTGCCAGAGTTTTTGTTCTTCTGCTTGCTATTTTTTAATTTCTCTAGTTGTGTACACATTACAGGTTGTGTTCCCGCACTAAGAGGGGTCCATATCTTGAAGCATAAAAGAACTGGCAATTGTCTAAATCCGGCAATCTTGGTGGCATCTAAAAGAGCACATCTTTCTCTATTTATTGATGTAAGTTTCATTTCCATATTTGCTTTGGGTAGAAAAATAACGCTGGAAGAATGCAAAAGTTCTTGTTCTTCTGATTTTTATTTTTTGAAATTTTCCGTTTGCCTTCACGTTATAGGTTGTGTTCCCTCGCAAAGATGGGTCCCTATATTGGACCATAACAGACCTGAAAACTGTCCAAACCCAGCAATCTTGGTGGCATCTGAAAGAGCACATCTTTCTCTATCCATTGATGTAAGTTTCATTTCCATATTTGCTTTGGGTAGAAAAATAACGCTGGAAGAATGGAAAAGTTCTTGTTCTTCTGCTTTCTATTTTTTGAAATTCTCCGTTTGTTTACGTGTCACAGGTTGTGTTCCCTCGCAAAGAGGGGTCCATATCTTGAAGCATAAAAGAACTGGTGAATTGTCTAAATCTGGCGATCTTGGTGGCATCTGAAAGAGCACATCTTCCTCTATCCATTGATGTAAGTTTCATTTTCATATTTGCTTTGGGTAGAAAAATAACGCTGGAAGAATGCAAGATTTCTTGTCATATTGCTTGCTATTTTTTGAAATTCTCCGTTTGCCTACACGTTACAGGTTGTGTTTGAGTGCAAAGAGGGCTCCATATATTGGACCATAACAGACCTGATAACTGTCCAAATCACGCAATCTTGGTGGCATCTGAAAGAGCACATCGTTCTCTATCCATTAATGTAAGTTTCATTTCCATATTTGCTTTGGGTAGAAAAAGAATGCTGGAAGAATGCAAGAGTTCTTGTTCTTCTGATTGCTATTTTTTTAAATTCTCCGTTTGCCTACACGTTACAGGTTGTGTTCCTGCGAAAAGATGGGTCCATATATTGGACCATAACAGACCTGACAACTGTCCAAATCACGCAATCGTGGTGGCATCTGAAAGCACATCTTTCTCTATCCATTGATGTAAGTTTCATTTCCATATTTGCTTTGGGTAAAAAATAACGCTGGAAGAATGCAAGAGTTCTTGTTCTTCTGCTTGCTATTTCTAAAAAGCTTCGTTTGTCTACGTGTCACAGGTTGTGTTCCCGCGCGAAGAGGGGTCCATATCTTGAAGCATAAAAGAACTGGCAATTGTCTAAAGCTGGCGATCTTTGTGGCATCTAAAAGAGCACATCTTTCTCTATTTATTGATTTAAGTTTCATTTCCATATTTGCTTTGGGTAGAAAAATAACGCTGAAAGAATGCAAGATTTCTTGTTCTTCTGCTTGCTATTTTTTGAAATTCTCCCTTTGCCTACACGTTACGGGTTGTGTTCCCGCGCAAAGAGGGGTCCATATATTGGACCATAACAGACCTGATAACTGTCTAAATCCAACAATCTTGGTGGCATCTGAAAGAACACATCTTTTTTTATCCATTGATGTAAGTTTCATTTCCGTATTTGCTTTGGGTAGCGAAATTACGCTGGAAGAATGCAAGAGTTCTTGTTCTATTGCTTCCTATTTTTTAATTTATCTGGTTGTGTACACATTTTAATTTCTCTGGTTGTGTACACATTACAGGTAGTCTTCCCGCGCAAACAGGTTCCATATCTTGAAGCATAAAAGAACTGGTGATTGTCCAAATCCAGCAATCCTGGTGGCATCTGAAAGAGTACATCTTTCTCTATCCATTGATGTAAGTTTCATTTCCATATTTGCTTTGGGTAGAAAAATAACGCTAGAGGTTTGCAAGAGTTCTTGTCATATTGCTTGCTATTTTTTGAAATTCTCCGTTTGTCTACACGTTACAGGTTGTGTTTGAGTGCAAAGATGGGTCCATATATTGGACCATAACAGACCTGATAACTGTCCAAATCACGCAATCGTGGTGGCATCTGAAAGCACATCTTTCTCTATCCATTGATGTAAGTTTCATTTCCAAATTTGCTTTGGGTAAAAAATAACGCTGAAAGAATGCAAGAGTTCTTGTTCTTCTGCTTGCTATTTCTAAAAAGCTTCGTTTGTCTACGTGTCACAGGTTGTGTTCCCGCGCGAAGAGGGGTCCATATCTTGAAGCATAAAAGAACTGGCAATTGTCTAAAGCTGGCGATCTTTGTGCCATCTAAAAGAGCACATCTTTCTCTATTTATTGATTTAAGTTTCATTTCCATATTTGCTTTGGGTAGAAAAATAACGCTGAAAGAATGCAAGATTTCTTGTTCTTCTGCTTGCTATTTTTTGAAATTCTCCCTTTGCCTACACGTTACGGGTTGTGTTCCCGCGCAAAGAGGGGTCCATATATTGGACCATAACAGACCTGAAAACTGTCCAAATCCAACAATCTTGGTGGCATCTGAAAGAGCACATCTTTTTCTATCCATTGATGTAAGTTTCATTTCCATATTTGCTTTGGGTAGCGAAATTACGCTGGAAGAATGCAAGAGTTCTTGTTCTTCTGATTGCTATTTTTTAATTTCTCTAGTTGTGTACACATTTTAATTTCTCTGGTTGTGTACACATTACAGGTAGTCTTCCTGCGCAAACAGGTTCCATATCTTGAAGCATAAAAGAACTGGCAATTGTCTAGATCCGGCAATCTTGGTGGCATCTAAAACAGCACATCTTTCTCTATCCATTGATGTAAGTTTCATTTCCATATTTGCTTTGGGTAGAAAAATAACGCTAGAGGTTTGCAAAAGTTCTTGTTCTTCTGCTTGCTATTTTTTGAAATTCTCCGTTTGCCTACACTTTACGGGTTGTGTTCCCGCGCAAAGAGGGGTCCATATATTGGACCATAACAGACCTGAAAAAACTGTCCAAATCAACAATCTTGGTGGAATCTGAAAGAACACAACTTTTTCTATCCATTAATGGAAGTTTCATTTCCATATTTGCTTTGGGTAGAAAAATAACGCTGGAAAAATGCAAGAGTTCTTGTTCTTCTGATTGCTATTTTTTGGAAATTCTCCGTTTGCCTACACGTTACAGGTTGTGTTCCCGCTCAAAGATGGCTCCATATATTGGACCATAACAGACCTGAAAACTGTCCAAATCCAACAATCTTGGTGGCATCTGAAAGAACACATCTTTCTCTATCCATTAATGGAAGTTTCATTTCCATATTTGCTTTGGGTAGAAAAATAACGCTGGAGGTTTGCAAGAGTTCTTGGTCTATTGCTTGCTATTTTTCGAAATTCTCCCTTTGCCTACACGTTACGGGTTGTGTTCCCGCGCAAAGATGGGTCCATATATTGGACCATAACAGACCTGATAACTGTCCAAATCCAACAATCTTGGTGGCATCTGAAAGAACACATCTTTCTTTATACATTAATGTAAGTTTTATTTCCATATTTGCTTTGGGTAGAAAAAAAACGCTGGAAGAATGCAAGAGTTCTTGTTCTTCTGCTTGCTATTTTTTGAAATTCTCCGTTTGTCTACGTGTCACAGGTTGTGTTCCCGTGCAAAGAGGGGTCCATATCTTGAAGCATAAAAGAACTGGCAATTGTCTAAATCAGGCATTCTTTGTGGCATCTGAAAGAGTACATCTTTCTCTATCCATTGATGTAAGTTTCATTTCCATATTTGCTTTGGGTAGAAAAATAACGCTAGAGGTTTGCAAGAGTTCTTGTTCTATTACTTGCTATTTTTCGAAATTCTCTGTTTGCCTACACGTTACAGAATGTGTTCCCGCTCAAAGATGGCTCCATATATTGGACCATAACAGACCTGATAACTGTCCAAATCCAACAATCTTGGTGGCATCTGAAAGAACACATCTTTCTTTATACATTAATGTAAGTTTTATTTCCATATTTGCTTTGGGTAGAAAAATAACGCTGGAAGAATGCAAGAGTTCTTGTTCTTCTGATTGCTTTTTTTTTTAAATTCTCCGTTTGCCTACACGTTACAGGTTGTGTTCCCGCGCAAACAGGTTCCATATATTGAAGCATAAAAGAACTGGTGATTGTCCAAATCCGGCAATCGTGGTGGCATCTGAAAGAGCACATCTTTCTCTATCAATTGATGTAAGTTTCAATTCCATATTTGCTTTGGGTAGAAAAATAACGCTGGAAGAATGCAAGAGTTCTTGTTCTTCTGATTGCTATTTTTTGGAAATTCTCCGTTTGCCTACACGTTACAGGTTGTGTTCCCGCGCAAAGAGGGGTCCATATATTGGACCATAACAAACCTGAAAACTGTCTAAATCCAGCATTCCTGGTGGCAGCTTGAAGAGCACATCTTTCTCTATCCATTGCTGTAAGTTTCATTTCCATATTAGCTTTTGGTAGAAAAATAACGCTGGAAGAATGCAAGAGTTCTTGTTCTTCTGCTTGCTATTTTTTGAAATTCTCCGTTTGTCTACGTGTCACAGGTTGTGTTCCCGCGCAAAGAGGGGTCCATATCTTGAAGCATAAAAGAACTGGCAATTGTCTAAATCAGGCAATCTTTGTGCCATCTAAAAGAGCACATCTTTCTCTATATATTGATGTAAGTTTCATTTCCATATTTGCTTTGGGTAGAAAAATAACGCTGGAAGAATGCAAGAGTTCTTGTTCTATTACTTGCTATTTTTCGAAATTCTCCGTTTGCCTACACGTTACAGAATGTGTTCCCGCTCAAAGATGGCTCCATATATTGGACCATAACAGACCTGATAACTGTCCAAATCCAACAATCTTGGTGGCATCTGAAAGAACACATCTTTCTCTATCCATTGTTGTAAGTTTCATTTCCATATTTGCTTTTGGTAGCGAAATTACACTGGAAGAATGCAAACGTTCTTGTTTTATTACTTGCTATTTTTTTAAATTCTCTGTTTGCCTACACGTTACAGGTCGTGTTCCCGCGCAAACAGGTTCCATATATTGAAGCATAAAAGAACTGGTGATTGTCCAAATCCGGCAATCTTGGTGGCATCTGAAAGAGCACATCTTTCTCTTTCCATTAATGGAAGTTTCATTTGCAGATTTCCTTTGGGTAGAAAAATAACGCTGGAGATTTGCAAGAGTTCTTGTTCTTCTGCTTGCTATTTTTTGAAATTCTCCGTTTGCCTACACGTTACGGGTTGTGTTCCCGCACAAAGCGGGGTCCACATATTGGACCATAACAGACCTGAAAACTGTCCAAATCCAGCAATCTTGGTGGCATCTGAAAGAACACATCTTTCTCTATCCATTAATGGAAGTTTCATTTCCACATTTGCTTTGGGTAGAAAAATAACGCTGGAAGAATGCAAGAGTTCCTGTTCTTCTGCTTGCTATTTTTCTAAATTCTCCGTTTGCCTACACGTTACGGGTTGTGTTCCCGCGCAAAGCGGGGTCCATATATTGGACCATAACAGACCTGAAAACTGTCCAAATCCAACAATCTTGGTGGCATCTGAAAGAACACATCTTTTTTTATCCATTGATGTAAGTTTCATTTCCATATTTGCTTTGGGTAGAAAAATAACGCTGGAAGAATGCAAGAGTTCTTGTTCTTCTGATTGCCAAATCCAACAATCTTGGTGGCATCTGAAAGAGCACATCTTTCTCTGTTTATTGATGTAAGTTTCATTTCCATATTTGCTTTTGGTAGCGAAATTACGCTGGAAGAATGCAAGAGTTCTTGTTCTATTACTTGCAATTTTTTTAAATTCTCCGTTTGCCTACACGTTACAGGCCGTGTTCCCGCGCAAACAGGTTCCATATAATGAAGCATAAAATAACTGGCGATTGTTCAAATCCGGCAATCATGGTGGCATCTTAAAAAGCACATCTTGTTCTATCCATTGATGTAAGTTTCATTTCCATATTTGCTTTGGGTAGAAAAATAACGCTGGAAGAATTCAAGAGTTCTTGTTCTTCTGCTTGCTATTTTTGGAAATTCTCCGTTTGTCTACGTGCTACAGGTTGTGTTCCCGAGCAAAGAGGGGTCCATATATATTTGACCATAACAGACCTGAAAACTGTCCAAATCCAACAATCATGGTGGCATCTGAAAGAGCACATCTTTCTCTATTTATTGATGTAAGTTTCATTTCCATATTTGCTTTGGGTAGAAAAATAATGCTGGAAGAATGCAAGAGTTCTTGTTCTATTGCTTGCTATTTTTTGAAATTCTCCGTTTGTCTACACGTTACAGGTTGTGTTTGAGTGCAAAGATGGCTCCATATATTGGACCATAACAGACCTGAAAACTGTCCAAATCCAGCAATCTTGGTGGCATCTGAAAGAACACATCTTTCTCTATCCATTAATGGAAGTTTCATTTGCATATTTCCTTTGGGTAGAAAAATAACGCTCGAGTTTTGCAAGAGTTCTTGTTCTTCTGCTTGCTATTTTTTGAAATTCTCCGTTTGCCTACATGTTATGGGTTGTGTTCCCGCGTAAAGAGGGGTCGACATATTGGACCATAACAGACCTGAAAACTGTCTAAATCCAGCAATCCTGGTGGCGTCTTGAAGAGCACATCGTTTTCTATCCATTGATGTAAGTTTCATTTCCATATTTGCTTTTGGTAGCGAAATTAAGCTGAAGGAATGCAAGAGTTCCTGTTCAATTACTTGCAATTTTTTTAAATTCTCCGTTTGCCTACACGTTACAGGTCGCGTTCCCGCGCAAACAGGTTCCATATATTGAAGCATAAAAGAACTGGCGATTGTCCAAATCCGGCAATCTTGGTGGCATCTGAAAGAGCACATCTTTCTCTATCTATTAATGTAAGTTTCATTTCCATATTTGCTTTGGGTAGAAAAATAATGCTGGAAGAAAGCAAGAGTTCTTGTTCTTCTGCTTGCTACTTTTTTAAATTCTCCGTTTGTCTACACGTTACAGGTTGTGTTCCCACGCAAAGATTGGTCCATATATTGGACCATAACAGACCTGATAACTGTCCAAATCCAGCAATCTTGGTAACATCTGAAAGAGCACATCGTTCTCTATCCATTGATGTAAGTTTCATTTCCATATTTGCTTTGGGTAGAAAAATAACGCTGGAAGAATGCAAGAGTTCTTGTTCTATTACTTGCTATTTTTTGAAATTCTCCGTTTGCCTACACGTTACAGGTCGTGTTCCCGCGCAAACAGGTTCCATAAATTGAAGCATAAAAGAACTGGCGATTGTCCAAATCCGGCAATCTTGTTGGCATCTGAAAGAGCACATCTTTCTCTATCCATTGATGTAAGTTTCATTTCCATATTTGCTTTGGGTAGAAAAATAATGCTGGAAGAATGCAAGAGTTCTTGTTCTATTACTTGCAATTTTTTAATTTCTCTGGTTGTGTACACCTTACAGGTAGTCTTCCCGTGCAAACAGGTTCCATATCTTGAAGCATAAAAGAACTGGCGATTGTCCAAATCCGGCAATCTTGGTGGCATCTGAAAGAGCACATCTTTCTCTATTTATTGATGTAAGTTTCATTTCCATATTTGCTTTGGGTAGAAAAATAACGCTGGAAGAATGCAAGAGTTCTTGTTCTTCTGCTTGCTATTTTTTTAAATTCTCCGTTTGCCTACACGTTACGGGTTGTGTTCCCGCGCAAAGAGGGGTCCATATATTGGACCATAACAGACCTGAAAACTGTCCAAATCCAACAATCTTGGTGGCATCTGAAAGAACACATCTGTTTGTTATCCATTGATGTAAGTTTCATTTCCATATTTGCTTTGGGTAGCGAAATTACGCTGGAAGAATGCAAGAGTTCTTGTTCTATTGCTTCCTATTTTTTGATTTCTCTGGTTGTGTACACATTTTAATTTCTCTGGTTGTGTACACATTACAGGTAGTCTTCCCGCGCAAACAGGTTTCATATCTTGAAGCATAAAAGAACTGGCGATTGTCCAAATCCAGCAATCCTGGTGGCATCTTAAAGAGCTCATCTTTTCTATCCATTGATGTAAGTTTCATTTCCATATTTGCTTTGGGTAGAAAAATAACGCTAGAGGTTTGCCAGAGTTCTTCTTCTTCTGCTTGCTATTTTTTTAAATTCTCCGTTTGCCTACACTTTACGGGTTGTGTCCCCGCACAAAGAGGGGTCCATATATTGGACCATAACAGACCTGAAAACTGTCCAAATCCAGCAATCTTGGTGGCATCTGAAAGAACACATCTTTCTCTATCCATTAATGGAAGTTTCATTTGCATATTTCCTTTGGGTAGAAAAATAACGCTCGAGTTTTGCAAGAGTTCTTGTTCTTCTGCTTGCTATTTTTTGAAATTCTCCGTTTGCCTACACGTTACGGGTTGTGTTCTCGCGTAAAGAGGGGTCCACATATTGGACCATAACATGACCTGAAAACTGTCTAAATCCAGCAATCCTGGTGGCGTCTTGAAGAGCACATCTTTCTCTATCCATTGATGTAAGTTTCATTTCCATATTTGCTTTGGGTAGAAAAATAACGCTGGAAGAATGCAAGAGTTCTTGTTCTTCTGCTTGTTTTTTTTGAAATTCTCCGTTTGTCTACGTGCTACAGGTTTTGTTCCCGCGCAAAGAGGGGTCCATATATTGGACCATAACAGACCTGAAAACTGTCCAAATCCAACAATCTTGGTGGCATCTGAAAGAGCACATCTTTCTCTATCCATTGATGTAAGTTTCATTTCCATATTTGCTTTGGGTAGAAAAATAACGCTGGAAGAATGCAAGAGTTCTTGTTCTATTACTTGCTATTTTTTGAAATTCTCTGTTTGCCTACACGTTACAGAATGTGTTCCCGCTCAAAGATGGCTCCATATATTGGACCATAACAGACCTGAAAACTGTCCAAATCCAGCAATCTTGGTGGCATCTGAAAGAACACATCTTTCTCTATCCATTAATGGAAGTTTCATTTGCATATTTCCTTTGGGTAGAAAAATAACGCTGGAAGAATGCAAGAGTTCTTGTTCTTCTGCTTGCTATTTTTCTAAATTCTCCGTTTGCCTACACGTTACGGGTTGTGTTCCCGCGCAAAGCGGGGTCCACATATTGGACCATAACAGACCTGAAAACTGTCCAAATCCAGCAATCTTGGTGGCATCTGAAAGAACACATCTTTCTCTATCCATTAATGGAAGTTTCATTTCCATATTTGCTTTGGGTAGAAAAATAACGCTGGAAGAATGCAAGAGTTCTTGTTCTTCTGCTTGCTATTTTTCTAAATTCTCCGTTTGCCTACACGTTACGGGTTGTGTTCCCGCGCAAAGAGGGGTCCATATATTGGACCATAACAGACCTGAAAACTGTCCAAATCCAACAATCTTGGTGGCATCTGAAAGAACACATCTTTTTTTATCCATTGATGTAAGTTTCATTTCCATATTTGCTTTGGGTAGAAAAATAACGCTGGAAGAATGCAAGAGTTCTTGTTCTTCTGATTGCCAAATCCAACAATCTTGGTGGCATCTGAAAGAACACATCTTTCTCTATCCATTGTTGTAAGTTTCATTTCCATATTTGCTTTTGGTAGCGAAATTACGCTGGAAGAATGCAAACGTTTTTGTTCTATTACTTGCTATTTTTTGAAATTCTCCGTTTGCCTACACGTTACAGGTCGTGTTCCCGCGCAAACATGTTCCATATATTGAAGCATAAAAGAACTGGCGATTGTCCAAATCCGGCAATCGTGGTGGCATCTGAAAGAGCACATCTTTCTCTATCCATTGATGTAAGTTTCATTTCCATATTTGCTTTGGGTAGAAAAATAACGCTGGAAGAATGCAAGAGTTCTTGTTCTTCTGCTTGCTATTTTTTGAAATTCTCCGTTTGTCTACGTGTCACAGGTTGTGTTCCCGCGCAAAGAGGGGTCCATATATTGGACCATAACAGACCTGAAAACTGTCCAAATCCAACAATCTTGGTGGCATCTGAAAGGGCACATCTTCCTCTATCCATGGATGTAAGTTTCATTTCCATATTTGCTCTGGGTAGAAAAATAACGCTGGAAGAATGCAAGATTTCATGTTCTATTGCTTGCTATTTTTTGAAATTCTCCGTTTTTCTACACGTTACAGGTTGTGTTTGAGTGCAAAGATGGCTCCATATATTGGACCATAACAGACCTGAAAACTGTCCAAATCCAGCAATCTTGGTGGCATCTGAAAGAACACATCTTTCTCTATCCATTAATGGAAGTTTCATTTGCATATTTCCTTTGGGTAGAAAAATAACGCTGGAGCTTTGCAAGAGTTCTTGTTCTTCTGCTTGCTATTTTTTGAAATTCTCAGTTTGCCTACACGTTACGGGTTGTGTTCCCGCGCAAAGAGGGGTCCATATATTGGACCATAACAGACCTGAAAACTGTCTAAATCCAGCAATCCTGGTGGCGTCTTGAAGAGCACATCGTTGTCTACCCATTGATGTAAGTTTAATTTCCATATTTGCTTTTGGTAGCGAAATTACGCTGGAAGAATGCAAGAGTTCTTGTTCTATTACTTGCAATTTTTTTTAATTCTCCGTTTGCCTACACGTTACAGGTTGCGTTCCTGCGCAAACAGGTTCCATATATTGAGGCATAAAAGAACTGGCGATAGTCCAAATCCGGCAATCTTGGTGGCATCTGAAAGAGCACATCTTTCTCTATTTATTGATGTAAGTTTCATTTCCATATTTGCTTTGGGTAGAAAAATAATGCTGGAAGAAAGCAAGAGTTCTTGTTCTTCTGCTTGCTACTTTTTTAAATTCTCCGTTTGCCTACACGTTACAGGTTGTGTTCCCACGCAAAGATTGGTCCATATATTGGACCATAACAGACCTGATAACTGTCCAAATCCAGCAATCTTGGTAACATCTGAAAGAGCACATCGTTCTCTATCCATTGATGTAAGTTTCATTTCCATATTTGCTTTGGGTAGAAAAATAACGCTGGAAGAATGCAAGAGTTCTTGTTCTATTACTTGCTATTTTTTGAAATTCTCCGTTTGCCTACACGTTACAGGTCGTGTTCCCGCGCAAACAGGTTCCATAAATTGAAGCATAAAAGAACTGGCGATTGTCCAAATCCGGCAATCTTGTTGGCATCTGAAAGAGCACATCTTTCTCTATCCATTGATGTAAGTTTCATTTCCATATTTGCTTTGGGTAGAAAAATAATGCTGGAAGAATGCAAGAGTTCTTGTTCTATTACTTGCAATTTTTTAATTTCTCTGGTTGTGTACACCTTACAGGTAGTCTTCCCGTGCAAACAGGTTCCATATCTTGAAGCATAAAAGAACTGGCGATTGTCCAAATCCGGCAATCTTGGTGGCATCTGAAAGAGCACATCTTTCTCTATTTATTGATGTAAGTTTCATTTCCATATTTGCTTTGGGTAGAAAAATAACGCTGGAAGAATGCAAGATTTCTTGTTCTTCTGTTTGCTAATTTTCTAAATTCTCCGTTTGTCTACACGTTACGGGTTGTGTTCCCGCGCAAAGAGGGGTCCATATATTGGACCATAACAGACCTGAAAACTGTCCAAATCGAACAATCTTGGTGGCATCTGAAAGGACACATCTGTTTGTTATCCATTGATGTAAGTTTCATTTCCATATTTGCTTTGGGTAGCGAAATTACGCTGGAAGAATGCAAGAGTTCTTGTTCTATTGCTTCCTATTTTTTGATTTCTCTGGTTGTGTACACATTTTAATTTCTCTGGTTGTGTACACATTACAGGTAGTCTTCCCGCGCAAACAGGTTTCATATCTTGAAGCATAAAAGAACTGGCGATTGTCCAAATCCAGCAATCCTGGTGGCATCTTAAAGAGCTCATCTTTTCTATCCATTGATGTAAGTTTCATTTCCATATTTGCTTTGGGTAGAAAAATAACGCTAGAGGTTTGCCAGAGTTCTTCTTCTTCTGCTTGCTATTTTTTTAAATTCTCCGTTTGCCTACACTTTACGGGTTGTGTCCCCGCACAAAGAGGGGTCCATATATTGGACCATAACAGACCTGAAAACTGTCCAAATCCAGCAATCTTGGTGGCATCTAAAAGAACACATCTTTCTCTATCCACAAATGGAAGTTTCATTTGCATATTTGCTTTGGGTAGAAAAATAACGCTCGAGATTTGCAAGAGTTCTTGTTCTTCTCCTTGCTATTTTTTGAAATTCTCTGTTTGCCTACACGTTATGGGTTGTGTTCCTGCGTAAAGAGGGGTCCACATATTGGACCATAACAGACCTGAAAACTGTCTAAATCCAGCACTCCTGGTGGCGTCTTGAAGAGCACATCGTTTTCTATCCATTGATGTAAGTTTCATTTCCATATTTGCTTTGGGTAGCGAAATTACGCTGGAAGAATGCAAGAGTTCTTGTTCTATTGCTTCCTATTTTTTGAAATTCTCCGTTTGTTTACGTGTCACAGGTTGTGTTCCCTCGCAAAGAGGGGTCCATATCTTGAAGCATAAAAGAACTGGTGAATTGTCTAAATCTGGCGATCTTGGTGGCATCTGAAAGAGCACATCTTTCCCTATCCATTGATGTAAGTTTCATTTCCATATTTGCTTTGGGTAGAAAAATAACGCTGGAAGAATGCAAGAGTTCTTGTTCTTTTGCTTGCTATTTCAAAAAAGCTCCGTTTGTATACGTGTCCTAGGTTGTGTTCCCACGCAAAGATGGGTCCATATATTGGACCATAACAGACCTGAAAACTGTCCAAATCCAACAATCTTGGTAGCATCTGAAAGAACACATCTTTTTCTATCCATTAATGGAAGTTTTATTCCCATATTTGCTTTGGGTAGAAACATAACGTTGGAAGTTTGCAAGAGTTCTTGTTCTTCTGCTTGCTATTTTTTAATTTCTCTAGTTGTGTACACATTACAGGTTGTGTTCCCGCGCAAACAGGTTCCATATCTTGAAGCATAAAAGAACTGGCAATTGTCTAAATCCGGCAATCTTGGTGGCATCTAAAAGAGCACATCTTTCTCTATTCATTGATGTAAGTGTCATTTCCATATTTGCTTTTGGTAGCAAAATTACGCTGGAAGAATGCAAGAGTTCTTGTTCTATTACTTGCTATTTTTTGAAATTCTCTGTTTGCCTACACGTTACAGAATGTGTTCCCGCTCAAAGATGGCTCCATATATTGGACCATAACAGACCTGAAAACTGTCCAAATCCAGCAATCTTGGTGGCATCTGAAAGAACACATCTTTCTCTATCCACAAATGGAAGTTTCAT
Organism: Acanthaster planci; assembly: GCF_054643075.1. NCBI lineage: Eukaryota > Metazoa > Echinodermata > Asteroidea > Valvatida > Acanthasteridae > Acanthaster > Acanthaster planci. The sequence goes on from NC_141788.1 coordinate 15,117,636, forward strand.
TTGCATATTTGCTTTGGGTAGAAAAATAACGCTCGAGATTTGCAAGAGTTCTTCTTTTTCTGCTTGCTATTTTTTGAAATTCTCTGTTTGCCTACACGTTATGGGTTGTGTTCCCGCGTAAAGAGGGGTCCACATATTGGACCATAACAGACCTGAAAACTGTCTAAATCCAGCAATCCTGGTGGCGTCTTGAAGAGCACATCGTTTTCTATCCATTGATGTAAGTTTCATTTCCATATTTGCTTTGGGTAGCAAAATTACGCTGGAAGAATGCAAGAGTTCTTGTTCTATTGCTTCCTATTTTTTGGTTTCTCTGGTTGTGTACACATTTTAATTTCTCTGGTTGTGTACACATTACAGGTAGTCTTCCCGCGCAAACAGGTTCCATATCTTGAAGCATAAAAGAACTGGCGATTGTCCAAATCCAGCAATCCTGGTGGCATCTGAAAGAGTACATCTTTTTCTATCCACTGATGTAAGTTTCATTTCCATATTTGCTTTGGGTAGAAAAATAACGCTAGAGGTTTGCCAGAGTTCTTGTTCTTCTGCTTGCTATTTTTTTAAATTCTCCGTTTGCCTACACTTTACGGGTTGTGTCCCCGCACAAAGAGGGGTCCATATATTGGACCATAACAGACCTGAAAACTGTCCAAATCCAACAATCTTGGTGGCATCTGAAAGAACACATCTTTCTTTATACATTAATGTAAGTTTCATTTCCATATTTGCTTTCGGTAGAAATATAACGCTGGAAGAATGCAAGAGTTTTTTTGTTGTATTGCTTGCTATTCTTTGATTTCTCTTGTTGTGCACACATTACAGGTACTCTTCCCGCGCAAACAGGTTCCATATATTGAAGCGCAAAAAAGTGCCAATTGTCCAAATCCAGCAATCGTGGTAGCATCTGAAAGAGCACATCTTTCTCTATCCATTGATGTAAGTTTCATTTCCATATTTGCTTTGGGTAGAAAAATAACGCTGGAAGAATGCAAGAGTTCTTGTTCTTCTGCTTGCTATTTTTTAATTTCTCTAGTTGTGTACACATTACAGGTAGTCTTCCCGCGCAAACAGGTTCCATATCTTGAAGCATAAAAGAACTGGCAATTGTCTAAATCCGGCAATCTTGGTGGCATCTAAAAGAGCACATCTTTCTCTATCCATTGATGTAAGTTTCATTTCCATATTTGCTTTGGGTAGAAAAATAACGCTGGAAGAATGCAAAAGTTCTTGTTCTTCTGATTTTTATTTTTTGAAATTTTCCGTTTGCCTACACGTTATAGGTTGTGTTCCCGCGAGAAGATGGGTCCATATATTGGAACATAACAGACCTGAAAACTGTTCAAATCCAGCAATCGTGGTGGCATCTAAAAGAGCACATCTTTCTCTATCCATTGATGTAGGTTTCATTTCCATATTTGCTTTGGGTAGAAAAATAACGCTGGAAGAATGGAAGAGTTCTTGTTTTTCTGCTTCCTATTTTTTGAAATTCTCCGTTTGTTTACGTGTCACAGGTTGTGTTCCCACGCAAAGATGGGTCCATATATTGGACCATAACAGACCTGAAAACTGTCCAAATCCAACAATCTTGGTGGCATCTGAAAGAACACATCTTTCCCTATCCATTGATGTAAGTTTCATTTCCATATTTGCTTTGGGTAGAAAAATAACGCTGGAAGAATGCAAGAGTTCTTGTTCTTCTGCTTGCTATTTCTAAAAAGCTCCGTTTGTATACGTGTCCTAGGTTGTGTTCCCACGCAAAGATGGGTCCATATATTGGACCATAACAGACCTGAAAACTGTCCAAATCCAACAATCTTGGTGGCATCTGAAAGAGCACATCTTTCTCTATCCATTGATGTAAGTTTCATTTCCATATTTGCTTTGGGTAGAAAAATAACGCTGGAAGAATGAAAGAGTTCTTGTTCTATTGCTTGCTATTTTTTGAAATTCTCCGTTTGTCTACACGTTACAGGTTGTGTTTAAGAGCAAAGATGAGTCCATATATTGGACCATAACAGACCTGATAACTGTCCAAATCACGCAATCTTGGTGGCATCTGAAAGAGCACATCTTTCTCTATCCATTGATGTAAGTTTCATTTCCATATTTGCTTTGGGTAGAAAAATAACGCTGGAAGAATGCAAGAGTTCTTGTTCTATTGCTTGCTATTTTTTGAAATTCTCCGTTTGTCTACACGTTACAGGTTGTGTTTGAGCGCAAAGATGGGTCCATATATTGGACCATAACAGACCTGCCAATTGTCCAAATCCAGCAATCGTGGTAGCATCTGAAAGAGCACATCTTTCTCTATCCATTGATGTAAGTTTCATTTCCATATTTGCTTTGGGTAGAAAAATAACGCTGGAAGAATGCAAGAGTTCTTGTTCTTCTGCTTGCTATTTCTAAAAAGCTCCGTTTGTCTACGTGTCACAGGTTGTGTTCCCTCGCAAAGAGGGGTCCATATCTTGAAGCATAAAAGAACAGGTGAATTGTCTAAATCTGGCGATCTTGGTGGCATCTGAAAGAGCACATCTTCCTCTATCCATTGATGTAAGTTTAATTTCCATATTTGCTTTGGGTAGAAAAATAACGCTAGAAAAATGCAAGATTTCCTGTCAAATTGCTTGCTATTTTTTGAAATTCTCCGTTTGTCTACACGTTACAGGTTGTGTTTGAGTGCAAAGATGGGTCCATATATTGGACCATAACAGACCTGCAAACTGTCCAAATCCAGCAATCGTGGTAGCATCTGAAAGAGCACATCTTTCCCTATCCATTGATGTAAGTTTCATTTCCATATTTTCTTTGGGTAGAAAAATAACGGTGGAAGAATGCAAGAGTTCTTGTTCTTTTGCTTGCTATTTCAAAAAAGCTCCGTTTGTATACGTGTCCTAGGTTGTGTTCCCACGCAAAGATGGGTCCATATATTGGACCATAACAGACCAGAAAACTGTCCAAATCCAACAATCTTGGTGGCATCTGAAAGAACACATCTTTTTCTATCCATTAATGGAAGTTTTATTCCCATATTTGCTTTGGGTAGAAACATAACGTTGGAAGTTTGCAAGAGTTCTTGTTCTTCTGCTTGCTATTTTTTAATTTCTCTAGTTGTGTACACATTACAGGTTGTGTTCCCGCGCAAACAGGTTCCATATCTTGAAGCATAAAAGAACTGGCAATTGTCTAAATCCGGCAATCTTGGTGGCATCTAAAAGAGCACATCTTTCTCTATTCATTGATGTAAGTGTCATTTCCATATTTGCTTTTGGTAGCAAAATTACGCTGGAAGAATGCAAGAGTTCTTGTTCTATTACTTGCTATTTTTTGAAATTCTCTGTTTGCCTACACGTTACAGAATGTGTTCCCGCTCAAAGATGGCTCCATATATTGGACCATAACAGACCTGAAAACTGTCCAAATCCAGCAATCTTGGTGGCATCTAAAAGAACACATCTTTCTCTATCCACAAATGGAAGTTTCATTTGCATATTTGCTTTGGGTAGAAAAATAACGCTCGAGATTTGCAAGAGTTCTTGTTCTTCTCCTTGCTATTTTTTTAAATTCTCTGTTTGCCTACACGTTATGGGTTGTGTTCCTGCGTAAAGAGGGGTCCATATATTGGACCATAACAGACCTGAAAACTGTCTAAATCCAGCAATCCTGGTAGCATCTTGAAGAGCACATCGTTCTCTATCCATTGATGTAAGTTTCATTTCCATATTTGCTTTGGGTAGCGAAATTACGCTGGAAGAATGCAAGAGTTCTTGTTCTATTGCTTGCTATTTTTTAATTTCTCTGGTTGTGTACACATTTTAATTTCTCTGGTTGTGTACACATTACAGGTAGTCTTCCCGCGCAAACAGGTTTCATATCTTGAAGCATAAAAGAACTGGCGATTGTCCAAATCCAGCAATCCTGGTGGCATCTGAAAGAGTACATCTTTCTCTATCCATTGATGTAAGTTTCATTTCCATATTTGCTTTGGGTAGAAAAATAACGCTAGAGGTTTGCCAGAGTTCTTGTTCTTCTGCTTGCTATTTTTTTAAATTCTCCGTTTGCCTAGACTTTACGGGTTGTGTCCCCGCACAAAGTGGGGTCCATATATTGGACCATAACAGACCTGAAAACTGTCCAAATCCAACAATCTTGGTGGCATCTGAAAGAACACATCTTTCTTTATACATTAATGTTAGTTTCATTTCCATATTTGCTTTCGGTAGAAATATAACGCTGAAAGAATGCAAGAGTTTTTTTGTTGTATTGCTTGCTATTCTTTGATTTCTCTTGTTGTGCACACATTACAGGTACTCTTCCCACGCAAACAGGTTCCATATATTGAAGCGCAAAAAAGTGCCAATTGTCCAAATCCAGCAATCGTGGTAGCATCTGAAAGAGCACATCTTTCTCTATCCATTGATGTAAGTTTCATTTCCATATTTGCTTTGGGTAGCAAAATTACGCTGGAAGAATGCAAGAGTTCTTGTTCTTCTGATTGCTATTTTTTAATTTCTCTAGTTGTGTACACATTACAG
>NC_141788.1:15122267-15159023 GCF_054643075.1 Acanthaster planci
TCTACGTGTCACAGGTTGTGTTCCCTCGCAAAGAGGGGTCCATATCTTGAAGCATAAAAGAACAGGTGAATTGTCTAAATCTGGCGATCTTGGTGGCATCTGAAAGAGCACATCTTCCTCTATCCATTGATGTAAGTTTAATTTCCATATTTGCTTTGGGTAGAAAAATAACGCTAGAAAAATGCAAGATTTCCTGTCAAATTGCTTGCTATTTTTTGAAATTCTCCGTTTGTCTACACGTTACAGGTTGTGTTTGAGTGCAAAGATGGGTCCATATATTGGACCATAACAGACCTGCAAACTGTCCAAATCCAGCAATCGTGGTAGCATCTGAAAGAGCACATCTTTCCCTATCCATTGATGTAAGTTTCATTTCCATATTTTCTTTGGGTAGAAAAATAACGGTGGAAGAATGCAAGAGTTCTTGTTCTTTTGCTTGCTATTTCAAAAAAGCTCCGTTTGTATACGTGTCCTAGGTTGTGTTCCCACGCAAAGATGGGTCCATATATTGGACCATAACAGACCTGAAAGCTGTCCAAATCCAACAATCTTGGTGGCATCTGAAAGAACACATCTTTTTCTATCCATTAATGGAAGTTTTATTCCCATATTTGCTTTGGGTAGAAACATAACGTTGGAAGTTTGCAAGAGTTCTTGTTCTTCTGCTTGCTATTTTTTAATTTCTCTAGTTGTGTACACATTACAGGTTGTGTTCCCGCGCAAACAGGTTCCATATCTTGAAGCATAAAAGAACTGGCAATTGTCTAAATCCGGCAATCTTGGTGGCATCTAAAAGAGCACATCTTTCTCTATTCATTGATGTAAGTGTCATTTCCATATTTGCTTTTGGTAGCAAAATTACGCTGGAAGAATGCAAGAGTTCTTGTTCTATTACTTGCTATTTTTTGAAATTCTCTGTTTGCCTACACGTTACAAAATGTGTTCCCGCTCAAAGATGGCTCTATATATTGGACCATAACAGACCTGAAAACTGTCCAAATCCAGCAATCTTGGTGGCATCTAAAAGAACACATCTTTCTCTATCCACAAATGGAAGTTTTATTTGCATATTTCCTTTGGGTAGAAAAATAACGCTGGAGCTTTGCAAGAGTTCTTGTTCTTCTGCTTGCTAGTTTTTTAAATTCTCCGTTTGCCTACACGTTACGGGTTGTGTTCCCGCGCAAAGAGGGGTCCATATATTGGACCATAACACCCTGAAAACTGTCTAAATCCAGCAATCCTGGTGGCGTCTTGAAGAGCACATCGTTTTCTATCCATTGATGTAAGTTTCATTTCCATATTTGCTTTTGGTAGCGAAATTACGCTGGAAGAATGCAAGAGTTCTTGTTCTATTACTTGCAATTTTTTAATTTCTCTGGTTGTGTACACATTTTAATTTCTCTGGTTGTGTACTCATTACAGGTAGTCTTCCCGCGCAAACAGGTTCCATATCTTGAAGCATAAAAGAACTGGCGATTGTCCAAATCCAGCAATCCTGGTGGCATCTGAAACAGTACATCTTTCTCTATCCATTGATGTAAGTTTCATTTCCATATTTGCTTTGGGTAGAAAAATAACGCTAGAGGTTTGCAAAAGTTCTTGTTCTTCTGCTTGCTATTTTTTTAAATTCTCCGTTTGCCTACACTTTACGGGTTGTGTTCCCGCGCAAAGAGGGGTCCATATATTGGACCATAACAGACCTGAAAAAACTGTCCAAATCAACAATCTTGGTGGAATCTGAAAGAACACATCTTTCTTTATACATTAATGTAAGTTTCATTTCCTTATTTGCTTTCGGTAGAAATATAACGCTGGAAGAATGCAAGAGTTTTTGTTGTATTGCTTGCTATTTTTTAATTTCTCTGGTTGTGTACACATTACAGGTAGTCTTCCCGCGGAAACAGGTTCCATATATTGAAGCGCAAAAAAGTGCCAATTGTCCAAATCCAGCAATCGTGGTAGCATCTGAAAGAGCACATCTTTCTCTATCCATTGATATAAGTCTCATTTCCATATTTGCTTTGGGTAGCGAAATTACGCTGGAAGAATGCAAGAGTTCTTGTTCTTCTGCTAGCTATTTTTTAATTTCTCTAGTTGTGTACACATTACAGGTAGTCTTCCCGCGCAAACAGGTTCCATATCTTGAAGCATAAAAGAACTGGCAATTGTCTAAGTCCGGCAATCTTGGTGGCATCTGAAAGAGCACATCTTCCTCTATCCATTGATGTAAGTTTCATTTCCATATTTGCTTTGGGTAGAAAAATAACGCTGGAAGAATGCAAGAGTTCTTGTTCTTCTGCTTGCTATTTTTTGAAATTCTCCGTTTGCCTACACGTTACAGGTTGTGTTCCCGCGAGAAGATGGGTCCATATATTGGACCATAACAGACCTGAAAACTGTTCAAATCCAGCAATCTTGGTGGCATCTAAAAGAGCACATCTTTCTCTATCCATTGATGTAGGTTTCATTTCCATATTTGCTTTGGGTAGAAAAATAACGCTGGAAGAATGGAAGAGTTCTTGTTTTTCTGCTTCCTATTTTTTGAAATTCTCCGTTTGTTTACGTGTCACAGGTTGTGTTCCCACGCAAAGATGGGTCCATATATTGGACCATAACAGACCTGAAAACTGTCCAAATCCAACAATCTTGGTGGCATCTGAAAGAACACATCTTTCCCTATCCATTGATGTAAGTTTCATTTCCATATTTGCTTTGGGTAGAAAAATAACGCTGGAAGAATGCAAGAGTTCTTGTTCTTCTGCTTGCTATTTCTAAAAAGCTCCGTTTGTATACGTGTCCTAGGTTGTGTTCCCACGCAAAGATGGGTCCATATATTGGACCATAACAGACCTGAAAACTGTCCAAATCCAACAATCCTGGTGGCATCTGAAAGAACACATCTTTTTCTATCCATTAATGGAAGTTTTATTTCCATATTTGCTTTGGGTAGAAAAATAACGTTGGAAGTTTGCAAGAGTTCTTGTTCTTCTGCTTGCTATTTTTTGAAATTCTCCGTTTGCCTACACGTTACAAGTTGTGTTCCTGCGCAAAGATGGGTCCATATATTGGACCGTAACAGACCTGAAAACTGTCGAAATCCAGCAATCGTGGTGGCATCTGAAAGAGCACATCTTTCTCTATCCATTGATGTAAGTTTCATTTCCATATTTGCTTTGGGTAGAAAAATAACGCTGGAAGAATGCAAAATTTCATGTTCTATTGCTTGCTATTTTTTGAAATTCTCCGTTTGTCTACACGTTACAGGTTGTGTTTGAGTGCAAAGATTGGTCCATATATTGGACCATAACAGACCTGAAAACTGTCCAAATCCAACAATCTTGGTTTCATATGAAAGAGCACATCTTTCTCTATCCATTGATGTAAGTTTCATTTCCATATTTGCTTTGGGTAGAAAAATAACGCTGGAAGAATGCAAGATTTCATGTTCTTTTGCTTGCTATTTTTTAAATTCTCCGTTTGTCTACACGTTACAGGTTGTGTTTGAGTGCAAAGATGGGTCCATATATTGGACCATAACAGACCTGCAAACTGTCCAAATCCAGCAATCGTGGTAGCATCTGAAAGAGCACATCTTTCCCTATCCATTGATGTAAGTTTCATTTCCATATTTGCTTTGGGTAGAAAAATAACGGTGGAAGAATGCAAGAGTTCTTGTTCTTCTGCTTGCTATTTCTAAAAAGCTCCGTTTGTCTACGTGTCACAGGTTGTGTTCCCACGCAAAGATGGGTCCATATATTGGACCATAACAGACCTGAAAACTGTCCAAATCCAACAATCTTGGTGGCATCTGAAAGAACACATCTTTTTCTATCCATTGATGTAAGTTTCATTTCCATATTTGCTTTGGGTAGACAAATAACACTGGAAGAATGGAAGAGTTCTTGTTCTTCTGCTTCCTATTTTTTGAAATTCTCCGTTTGTCTATGTGTCACAGGTTGTGTTCCCTCGCAAAGAGGGGTCCATATCTTGAAGCATAAAAGAACAGGTGAATTGTCTAAATCTGGCGATCTTGGTGGCATCTGAAAGAGCACATCTTCCTCTATCCATTGATGTAAGTTTAATTTCCATATTTGCTTTGGGTAGAAAAATAACGCTAGAAGAATGCAAGATTTCCTGTCAAATTGCTTGCTATTTTTTGAAATTCTCCGTTTGTCTACACGTTACAGGTTGTGTTTGAGTGCAAAGATGGGTCCATATATTGGACCATAACAGACCTGCAAACTGTCCAAATCCAGCAATCGTGGTAGCATCTGAAAGAGCACATCTTTCCCTATCCATTGATGTAAGTTTCATTTCCATATTTTCTTTGGGTAGAAAAATAACGGTGGAAGAATGCAAGAGTTCTTGTTCTTCTGCTTGCTATTTCTAAAAAGCTCCGTTTGTCTACGTGTCACAGGTTGTGTTCCCACGCAAAGATGGGTCCATATATTGGACCATAACAGACCTTAAAACTGTCCAAATCCAACAATCTTGGTGGCATCTGAAAGAACACATCTTTTTCTATCCATTAATGGAAGTTTTATTCCCATATTTGCTTTGGGTAGAAACATAACGTTGGAAGTTTGCAAGAGTTCTTGTTCTTATGATTGCTATTTTTTGAAATTCTCCGTTTGCCTACACGTTACAAGTTGTGTTCCTGCGCAAAGATGGGTCCATATATTGGACCGTAACAGACCTGAAAACTGTCGAAATCCAGCAATCGTGGTGGCATCTGAAAGAGCACATCTTTCTCTATCCATTGATGTAAGTTTCATTTCCATATTTGCTTTGGGTAGAAAAATAACGCTGGAAGAATGCAAAATTTCATGTTCTATTGCTTGCTATTTTTTGAAATTCTCCGTTTGTCTACACGTTACAGGTTGTGTTTGAGTGCAAAGATTGGTCCATATATTGGACCATAACAGACCTGAAAACTGTCCAAATCCAGCAATCTTGGTGGCATCTGAAAGAGCACATCTTTCTCTATCCATTGATGTAAGTTTCATTTCCATATTTGCTTTGGGTAGAAAAATAACGCTGGAAGAATTGAAGAGTTCTTGTTCTTTTGCTTCCTATTTTTTAAAATTCTCCGTTTGTCTACGTGTCACAGGTTGTGTTCCCTCGCAAAGAGGGGTCCATATCTTGAAGCATAAAAGAACTGGTGAATTGTCTAAATCTGGCAATCTTGGTGGCATCTGAAAGAGCACATCTTCCTCTATCCATTGATGTAAGTTTCATTTCCATATTTGCTTTGGGTAGAAAAAAAACGCTGGAGGAATGCAAGAGTTCTTGCTCTTCTGATTGCTATTTTTTGAAATTCTCCGTTTGCCTACACGTTACAGGTTGTGTTCCAGCGCAAAGATGGGTCCATATATTGGACCATAACAGACCTGCAAACTGTCCAAATCCAGCAATCGTGGTAGCATCTGAAAGAGCACATCTTTCCCTATCCATTGATGTAAGTTTCATTTCCATATTTTCTTTGGGTAGAAAAATAATGCTGGAAGAATGGAAGAGTTCTTGTTCTTCTGCTTCCTATTTTTTGAAATTCTCCGTTTGTCTACGTGTCACAGGTTGTGTTCCCTCGCAAAGAGGGGTCCATATCTTGAAGCATAAAAGAACTGGTGAATTGTCTAAATCTGGCGATCTTGGTGGCATCTGAAAGAGCACATCTTCCTATATCCATTGATGTAAGTTTCATTTCCATATTTGCTTTGGGTAGAAAAATAACGCTGGAAGAATGCAAGATTTCTTATCATATTGCTTGCTATTTTTTGAAATTCTCCGTTTGTCTACACGTTACAGGTTGTGTTTGAGTGCAAAGATGGGTCCATATATTGGACCATAACAGACCTGATAACTGTCCAAATCACGCAATCTTGGTGGCATCTAAAAGAGCACATTGTTCTCTATCCATTAATGTAGGTTTCATTTCCATATTTGCTTTGGGTAGAAAAAAAACGCTGGAGGAATGCAAGAGTTCTTGCTCTTCTGATTGCTATTTTTTGAAATTCTCCGTTTGCCTACACGTTACAGGTTGTGTTCCAGCGCAAAGGTGGGTCCATATATTGGACCATAACAGACCTGCAAACTGTCCAAATCCAGCAATCGTGGTGGCATCTGAAAGAGCACATCTTTCCCTATCCATTGATGTAAGTTTCATTTTCATATTTGCTTTGGGTAGAAAAATAACGCTGGAAGAATGCAAGAGTTCTTGTTCTTCTGCTTCCTATTTTTTGAAATTCTCCGTTTGTCTACGTGTCACAGGTTGTGTTCCCTCGCAAAGAGGGGTCCATATCTTGAAGCATAAAAGAACTGGTGAATTGTCTAAATCTGGCGATCTTGGTGGCATCTGAAAGAACACATCTTCCTCTATCCATTGATGTAAGTTTCATTTCCATATTTGCTTTGGGTAGAAAAATAACGCTGGAAGAATGGAAGATTTCTTGTCATATTGCTTGCTATTTTTTGAAATTCTCCGTTTGTCTACACGTTACAGGTTGTGTTTGAGTGCAAAGATGGGTCCATATATTGGACCATAACAGACCTGAAAACTGTCCAAATCCAGCAATCGTGGTGGCATCTGAAAGAGCACATCTTTCTCTATCCATTGATGTAAGTTTCATTTCCATATTTGCTTTGGGTAGAAAAATAACGCTGGAAGAATGCAAGAGTTTTTGTTCTTCTGCTTGCTATTTCTAAGACGCTCCGTTTGTCTACACGTTACAGGTTGTGTTTGAGTGCAAAGATGGGTCCATATATTGGACCATAACAGACCTGCAAACTGTCCAAATCCAGCAATCGTGGTAGCATCTGAAAGAGCACATCTTTCCCTATCCATTGATGTAAGTTTCATTTCCATATTTGCTTTGGGTAGAAAAATAACGGTGGAAGAATGCAAGAGTTCTTGTTCTTCTGCTTGCTATTTCTAAGACGCTCCGTTTGTCTACGTGTCACAGGTTGTTTTCCCGCGCGAAGAGGGGTCCATATCTTGAAGCATAAAAGAACTGGCAATTGTATAAATCTGGGGATCTTTGTGCCATCTAAAAGAGCACATCTTTCTCTATTTATTAATGTAAGTTTCATTTCCATATTTGCTTTGGGTAGAAAAATAACGCTGGAAGAATGCAAAAGTTCTTGTTCTTCTGATTTTTATTTTTTGAAATTTTCCGTTTGCCTACACGTTATAGGTTGTGTTCCCGCGAGAAGATGGGTCCATATATTGGACCATAACAGACCTGAAAACTGTTCAAATCCAGCAATCGTGGTGGCATCTAAAAGAGCACATCTTTCTCTATCCATTGATGTAGGTTTCATTTCCATATTTGCTTTGGGTAGAAAAATAACGCTGGAAGAATGGAAGAGTTCTTGTTTTTCTGCTTCCTATTTTTTGAAATTCTCCGTTTGTTTACGTGTCACAGGTTGTGTTCCCACGCAAAGATGGGTCCATATATTGGACCATAACAGACCTGAAAACTGTCCAAATCCAACAATCTTGGTGGCATCTGAAAGAACACATCTTTCTCTATCCATTGATGTAAGTTTCATTTCCATATTTGCTTTGGGTAGAAAAATAACGCTGGAAGAATGCAAGAGTTCTTGTTCTTCTGCTTGCTATTTCTAAAAAGCTCCGTTTGTATACGTGTCCTAGGTTGTGTTCCCACGCAAAGATGGGTCCATATATTGGACCATAACAGACCTGAAAACTGTCCAAATCCAACAATCTTGGTGGCATCTGAAAGAACACATCTTTTTCTATCCATTAATGGAAGTTTTATTTCCATATTTGCTTTGGGTAGAAAAATAACGTTGGAAGTTTGCAAGAGTTCTTGTTCTTCTGCTTGCTATTTTTTGAAATTCTCCGTTTGCCTACACGTTACAGGTTGTGTTCCCGCGCAAAGATGGCTCCATATATTGGATCATAACAGACCTGAAAACTGTCCAATTACAACAATCGTGGTGGCATCTGAAAGAGCACATCGTTCTCTATATCCATTGATGTAAGTTTCATTTCCATATTTGCTTTTAGTAGCGAAATTACGCTGGAAGAATGCAAAATTTCATGTTCTATTGCTTGCTATTTTTTGAAATTCTCCGTTTGTCTACACGTTACAGGTTGTGTTTGAGTGCAAAGATTGGTCCATATATTGGACCATAACAGACCTGAAAACTGTCCAAATCCAACAATCTTGGTTTCATATGAAAGAGCACATCTTTCTCTATCCATTGATGTAAGTTTCATTTCCATATTTGCTTTGGGTAGAAAAATAACGCTGGAAGAATGCAAGATTTCATGTTCTTTTGCTTGCTATTTTTTAAATTCTCCGTTTGTCTACACGTTACAGGTTGTGTTTGAGTGCAAAGATGGGTCCATATATTGGACCATAACAGACCTGCAAACTGTCCAAATCCAGCAATCGTGGTAGCATCTGAAAGAGCACATCTTTCCCTATCCATTGATGTAAGTTTCATTTCCATATTTGCTTTGGGTAGAAAAATAACGGTGGAAGAATGCAAGAGTTCTTGTTCTTCTGCTTGCTATTTCTAAAAAGCTCCGTTTGTCTACGTGTCACAGGTTGTGTTCCCACGCAAAGATGGGTCCATATATTGGACCATAACAGACCTGAAAACTGTCCAAATCCAACAATCTTGGTGGCATCTGAAAGAACACATCTTTTTCTATCCATTGATGTAAGTTTCATTTCCATATTTGCTTTGGGTAGACAAATAACACTGGAAGAATGGAAGAGTTCTTGTTCTTCTGCTTCCTATTTTTTGAAATTCTCCGTTTGTCTATGTGTCACAGGTTGTGTTCCCTCGCAAAGAGGGGTCCATATCTTGAAGCATAAAAGAACAGGTGAATTGTCTAAATCTGGCGATCTTGGTGGCATCTGAAAGAGCACATCTTCCTCTATCCATTGATGTAAGTTTAATTTCCATATTTGCTTTGGGTAGAAAAATAACGCTAGAAGAATGCAAGATTTCCTGTCAAATTGCTTGCTATTTTTTGAAATTCTCCGTTTGTCTACACGTTACAGGTTGTGTTTGAGTGCAAAGATGGGTCCATATATTGGACCATAACAGACCTGCAAACTGTCCAAATCCAGCAATCGTGGTAGCATCTGAAAGAGCACATCTTTCCCTATCCATTGATGTAAGTTTCATTTCCATATTTTCTTTGGGTAGAAAAATAACAAGAGTTCTTGTTCTTCTGCTTGCTATTTCTAAAAGCTCCGTTTGTCTCCGTGTGACAGGTTGTGTTCCCGCGCAAAGAGGGGTCCATATATTGGACCATAACAAACCTGAAAACTGTCCAAATCCAACAATCTTTGTGGCATCTGAAAAAACACATCTTTTTCTATCCATTAATGGAAGTTTCATTTCCATATTTGCTTTGGGTAGAAAAATAACGTTGGAAGAATGCAAGAGACCTTGTTCTTCTGATTGCTATTATTTTGAAATTCTCCGTTTGTTTACGTGTTACAGGTTGTGTTCCTGCGCAAAGATTGGTCCCTCTATTGGACCGTAACAGACCTGAAAACTTTCCAAATCCAGCAATCATGGTGGCATCTGAAAGAGTACATCGTTCTCTATCCATTGATGTAAGTTTCATTTCCATATTTGCTTACGGTAGCGAAATTACGCTGGAAGAATGCAAGAGTTCTTGTTCTATTGCTTGCTATTTTTTGAAATTCTCCGTTTGTCTACACGTTACAGGTTGTGTTTGAGCGCAAAGATGGGTCCATATATTGGACCATAACAGACCTGAAAACTGTCCAAATCCAGCAATCTTGGTGCCATCTAAAAGAGCACATCTTTGTCTATCCATTGATGTAAGTTTCATTTCCATATTTGCTTCGGGTAGAAAAATAACGCTGGAAGAATGCAAGAGTTCTTGTTCTTCTGCTTGCTATTTTTTAAAATTCTCCGTTTGTCTACGTGTCACAGGTTGTGTTCCCTCGCAAAGAGGGGGTCCATATCTTGAAGCATAAAAGAACTGGTGAATTGTCTAAATCTGGCAATCTTGGTGGCATCTGAAAGAGCACATCTTCCTCTATCCATTGATGTAAGTTTCATTTCCATATTTGCTTTGGGTAGAAAAAAAACGCTGGAGGAATGCAAGAGTTCTTGCTCTTCTGATTGCTATTTTTTGAAATTCTCCGTTTGCCTACACGTTACAGGTTGTGTTCCAGCGCAAAGATGGGTCCATATATTGGACCATAACAGACCTGCAAACTGTCCAAATCCAGCAATCGTGGTAGCATCTGAAAGAGCACATCTTTCCCTATCCATTGATGTAAGTTTCATTTCCATATTTTCTTTGGGTAGAAAAATAATGCTGGAAGAATGGAAGAGTTCTTGTTCTTCTGCTTCCTATTTTTTGAAATTCTCCGTTTGTCTACGTGTCACAGGTTGTGTTCCCTCGCAAAGAGGGGTCCATATCTTGAAGCATAAAAGAACTGGTGAATTGTCTAAATCTGGCGATCTTGGTGGCATCTGAAAGAGCACATCTTCCTATATCCATTGATGTAAGTTTCATTTCCATATTTGCTTTGGGTAGAAAAATAACGCTGGAAGAATGCAAGATTTCTTATCATATTGCTTGCTATTTTTTGAAATTCTCCGTTTGTCTACACGTTACAGGTTGTGTTTGAGCGCAAAGATGGGTCCATATATTGGACCATAACAGACCTGATAACTGTCCAAATCACGCAATCTTTGTGGCATCTGAAAGAGCACATTTTTCTCTATCCATTGATTTAAGTTTCATTTCCATATTTGCTTTGGGTAGAAAAATAACGCTGGAAGAATGCAAGAGTTCTTTTTCTTCTGCTTGCTATTTTTTGAAATTCTCCGTTTGCCTACACGTTACAGGTTGTGTTCCCGCGGAAAGATGGCTCCATATATTGGACCATAACAGACCTGAAAACTGTCCAAATCCAGCAATCTTGGTGGCATCTGAAAGACCACATCTTTCTCTATCCATTGATGTATTTTCATTTCCATATTTGCTTTTGGTAGAAAAATAACGCTGGAAGAATGCAAGAGTTCTTGTTCTTCTGCTTGTTTTTTTTGAAATTCTCCGTTTGTCTACGTGCCACAGGTTTTGTTCCCGCGCAAAGAGGGGTCCCTATATTGGACCATAACAGAACTGGTGAATTGTCTAAATCTGCCGATCTTGGTGGCATCTGAAAGAACACATCTTCCTCTATCCATTGATGTAAGTTTCATTTCCATATTTGCTTTGGGTAGAAAAATAACGCTGGAAGAATGGAAGATTTCTTGTCATATTGCTTGCTATTTTTTGAAATTCTCCGTTTGTCTACACGTTACAGGTTGTGTTTGAGTGCAAAGATGGGTCCATATATTGGACCATAACAGACCTGAAAACTGTCCAAATCCAGCAATCGTGGTGGCATCTGAAAGAGCACATCTTTCTCTATCCATTGATGTAAGTTTCATTTCCATATTTGCTTTGGGTAGAAAAATAACGCTGGAAGAATGCAAGAGTTCTTGTTCTTCTGCTTGCTATTTCTAAGACGCTCCGTTTGTCTACGTGTCACAGGTTGTTTTCCCGCGCGAAGAGGGGTCCATATCTTGAAGCATAAAAGAACTGGCAATTGTATAAATCTGGGGATCTTTGTGCCATCTAAAAGAGCACATCTTTCTCTATTTATTAATGTAAGTTTCATTTCCATATTTGCTTTGGGTAGAAAAATAACGCTGGAAGAATGCAAAAGTTCTTGTTCTTCTGATTTTTATTTTTTGAAATTTTCCGTTTGCCTACACGTTATAGGTTGTGTTCCCGCGAGAAGATGGGTCCATATATTGGACCATAACAGACCTGAAAACTGTTCAAATCCAGCAATCGTGGTGGCATCTAAAAGAGCACATCTTTCTCTATTCATTGATGTGGGTTTCATGTCCATATTTGCTTTGGGTAGACAACTACCGCTGGAAGAATGGAAGAGTTCTTGTTTTTCTGCTTCCTATTTTTTGAAATTCTCCGTTTGTTTACGTGTCACAGGTTGTGTTCCCACGCAAAGATGGGTCCATATATTGGACCATAACAGACCTGAAAACTGTCCAAATCCAACAATCTTGGTGGCATCTGAAAGAGCACATCTTTCTCTATCCATTGATGTAAGTTTCATTTCCATATTTGCTTTGGGTAGAAAAATAACGCTGGAAGAATGCAAGAGTTCTTGTTCTTCTGCTTGCTATTTCTAAAAAGCTCCGTTTGTATACGTGTCCTAGGTTGTGTCCCCGCGCAAAGATGGGTCAATATATTGGACCATAACAGACCTGAAAACTGTCCAAATCCAACAATCGTGGTGGCATCTGAAAGAGCACATCTTTTTCTATCCATTAATGGAAGTTTCATTTCCATATTTGCTTTGGGTAGAAAAATAATGTTGGAAGAATGCAAGAGTTCTTGTTCTTCTGCTTGCTATTTTTTGAAATTCTCCGTTTGCCTACACGTTACAAGTTGTGTTCCCGCGCAAAGATTGGTCCATATATTGGACCATAACAGACCTGAATACTGTCCAAATCCAACAATCTTGGTAGCTTCTGAAAGAGCACATCTTTCTTTAGTAATTGATGTAAGTTTCATTTCCATATTTGCTTTGGGTAGAAAAATAACCCTGGAAAATGCAAGAGTTCTTGTTCTATTACTTGCTATTATTTTGAAATTCTCCGTTTGTTTACGTGTTACAGGTTGTGTTCCTGCGCAAAGATTGGTCCCTCTATTGGACCGTAACAGACCTGAAAACTTTCCAAATCCAGCAATCTTGGTTTCATATGAAAGAGCACATCTTCCTCTATCCATTGATGTAAGTTTCATTTCCATATTTGCTTTGGGTAGAAAAATAACGCTGGAAGAATGCAAGATTTCATGTTCTATTGCTTGCTATTTTTTGAAATTCTCCGTTTGTCTACACGTTACAGGTTGTGTTTGAGTGCAAAGATGGGTCCATATATTGGACCATAACAGACCTGCAAACTGTCCAAATCCAACAATCGTAGGGTAGCATCTGAAAGAGCACATCTTTCCCTATCCATTGATGGTAGGTTTCATTTCCATATTTGCTTTGGGTAGAAAAATAACGGTGGAAGAATGCAAGAGTTCTTGTTCTTCTTCTTGCTATTTCTAAAAAGCTCCGTTTGTCTACGTGTCACAGGTTGTGTTCCCACGCAAAGATGAGTCAATATATTGGACCATAACAAACCTGAAAACTGTCCAAATCCAACAATCGTGGTGGCATCTGAAAGAGCACATCTTTTTCTATCCATTGACGTAAGTTTCATTTCCGTATTTGCTTTGGGTACAAAAACACCAATGGAAGAATGCAAGAGTTCTTGTTCTATTACTTGCTATTTTTTGAAATTCTCCGTTTGCCTACACGTTACAGGTCGTGTTCCCGCGCAAACATGTTCCATATATTGAAGCATAAAAGAACAGGTGAATTGTCTAAAATCTGGCGATCTTGGTGGCATCTGAAAGAGCACATCTTTCTCTATCCATTGATGTAAGTTTAATTTCCATATTTGCTTTGGGTAGAAAAATAACGCTAGAAGAATGCAAGATTTCCTGTCAAATTGCTTGCTATTTTTTGAAATTCTCCGTTTGTCTACACGTTACAGGTTGTGTTTGAGTGCAAAGATGGGTCCATATATTGGACCATAACAGACCTGCAAACTGTCCAAATCCAGCAATCGTGGTAGCATCTGAAAGAGCACATCTTTCCCTATCCATTGATGTAAGTTTCATTTCCATATTTTCTTTGGGTAGAAAAATAACGGTGGAAGAATGCAAGAGTTCTTGTTCTTCTGCTTGCTATTTCTAAAAAGCTCCGTTTGTCTACGTGTCACAGGTTGTGTTCCCACGCAAAGATGGGTCCATATATTGGACCATAACAGACCTTAAAACTGTCCAAATCCAACAATCTTGGTGGCATCTGAAAGAACACATCTTTTTCTATCCATTAATGGAAGTTTTATTCCCATATTTGCTTTGGGTAGAAACATAACGTTGGAAGTTTGCAAGAGTTCTTGTTCTTATGATTGCTATTTTTTGAAATTCTCCGTTTGCCTACACGTTACAGGTTGTGTTCCTGCGCAAAGATGGGTCCATATATTGGACCATAACAGACCTGAAAACTGTCTAAATCCAGCAATCGTGGTGGCATCTGAAAGAGCACATCTTTCTCTATCCATTGATGTAAGTTTCATTTCCATATTTGCTTTGGGTAGAAAAATAACGCTGGAAGAATGAAAGAGTTCTTGTTCTATTGCTTGCTATTTTTTGAAATTCTCCGTTTGTCTACACGTTACAGGTTGTGTTTAAGAGCAAAGATGAGTCCATATATTGGACCATAACAGACCTGAAAACTGTCCAAATCCAGCAATCTTAGTGGCATTTTAAAGAGCACATCCTTCTCTATCCATTGATGTAAGTTTCATTCCATATTTGCTTTGGGTGGAAAAATAACGCTGGAAGACTTCAAGAGTTCTTGTTCTATTGCTTGCTATTTTTTGAAATTTTCCGTTTGTCTACGTGTCACAGGTTGTGTTCCCGCGCAAAGAGGGGTCCATATCTTGAAGCATAAAAGAACTGGTGAATTGTCTAAATCTGGCAATCTTGGTGGCATCTGGAAGAGCACATCTTCCTCTATCCATTGATGTAAGTTTCATTTCCATATTTGCTTTGGGTAGAAAAAAAAACGCTGGAGGAATGCAAGAGTTCTTGCTCTTCTGATTGCTATTTTTTGAAATTCTCCGTTTGCCTACACGTTACAGGTTGTGTTCCAGCGTAAAGATGGGTCCATATATTGGACCATAACAGACCTGCAAACTGTCCAAATCCAGCAATCGTGGTAGCATCTGAAAGAGCACATCTTTCCCTATCCATTGATGTAAGTTTCATTTCCATATTTTTTTGGGTAGAAAAATAATGCTGGAAGAATGGAAGAGTTCTTGTTCTTCTGCTTCCTATTTTTTGAAATTCTCCGTTTGTCTACGTGTCACAGGTTGTGTTCCCTCGCAAAGAGGGGTCCATATCTTGAAGCATAAAAGAACTGGTGAATTGTCTAAATCTGGCGATCTTGGTGGCATCTGAAAGAGCACATCTTCCTATATCCATTGATGTAAGTTTCATTTCCATATTTGCTTTGGGTAGAAAAATAACGCTGGAAGAATGCAAGATTTCTTATCATATTGCTTGCTATTTTTTGAAATTCTCCGTTTGTCTACACGTTACAGGTTGTGTTTGAGTGCAAAGATGGGTCCATATATTGGACCATAACAGACCTGATAACTGTCCAAATCACGCAATCTTGGTGGCATCTAAAAGAGCACATCGTTGTCTATCCATTAATGTAAGTTTCATTTCCATATTTGCTTTGGGAAGAAAAATAACGCTGGAAGAATGCAAGAGTTCTTGTTCTTCTGATTGCTATTTTTTGAAATTCTCCGTTTGCCTACACGTTACAGGTTGTGTCCCAACGCAAAGATGGGTCCATATATTGGACCATAACAGACCTGAAAACTGTCCAAATCCAGCAATCGTGGTGGCATCTGAAAGAGCACATCTTTCTCTATCCATTGATGTAAGTTTCATTTCCATATTTGCTTTGGGTAGAAAAATAACGCTGGAAGAATGCAAGAGTTCTTGTTCTTCTGCTTCCTATTTTTTGAAATTCTCCGTTTGTCTACGTGTCACAGGTTGTGTTCCCTCGCAAAGAGGGGTCCATATCTTGAAGCATAAAAGAACTGGTGAATTGTCTAAATCTGGCGATCTTGGTGGCATCTGAAAGAGCACATCTTCCTCTATCCATTGATGTAAGTTTCATTTCCATATTTGCTTTGGGTAGAAAAATAACGCTGGAAGAATGGAAGATTTCTTGTCATATTGCTTGCTATTTTTTGAAATTCTCCGTTTGTCTACACGTTACAGGTTGTGTTTGAGTGCAAAGATGGGTCCATATATTGGACCATAACAGACCTGAAAACTGTCCAAATCCAGCAATCGTGGTGGCATCTGAAAGAGCACATCTTTCTCTATCCATTGATGTAAGTTTCATTTCCATATTTGCTTTGGGTAGAAAAATAACGCTGGAAGAATGCAAGAGTTCTTGTTCTTCTGCTTGCTATTTCTAAGACGCTCCGTTTGTCTACGTGTCACAGGTTGTTTTCCCGCGCGAAGAGGGGTCCATATCTTGAAGCATAAAAGAACTGGCAATTGTATAAATCTGGGGATCTTTGTGCCATCTAAAAGAGCACATCTTTCTCTATTTATTGATTTAAGTTTCATTTCCATATTTGCTTTGGGTAGAAAAATAACGCTGGAAGAATGCAAGAGTTCTTGTTCTTCTGCTTGCTATTTTTTGAAATTCTCCGTTTGCCTACACGTTACAGGTTGTGTTCCCGCGCAAAGAGGGGTCCATATATTGGACCATAACAAACCTGAAAACTGTCTAAATCCAGCAATCCTGGTGGCAGCCTGAAGAGCACATCTTCCTCTATCCATTGATGTAAGTTTCATTTCCATATTTGCTTTGGGTAGAAAAATAATGCTGGAAGAATGCAAGATTTCCTGTCAAATTGCTTGCTATTTTTTGAAATTCTCCGTTTGTCTACACGTTACAGGTTGTGTTTGAGTGCAAGGATGGGTCCATATATTGGACCATAACAGACCTGCAAACTGTCCAAATCCAGCAATCGTGGTAGCATCTGAAAGAGCACATCTTTCCCTATCCATTGATGTAAGTTTCATTTCCATATTTTCTTTGGGTAGAAAAATAACGGTGGAAGAATGCAAGAGTTCTTGTTCTTCTGCTTGTTATTTCTAAAAAGCTCCGTTTGTCTACGTGTCACAGGTTGTGTTCCCACGCAAAGATGGGTCCATATATTGGACCATAACAGACCTTAAAACTGTCCAAATCCAACACTCTTGGTGGCATCTGAAAGAACACATCTTTTTCTATCCATTAATGGAAGTTTTATTCCCATATTTGCTTTGGGTAGAAACATAACGTTGGAAGTTTGCAAGAGTTCTTGTTCTTATGCTTGCTATTTTTTGAAATTCTCCGTTTGCCTACACGTTACAAGTTGTGTTCCTGCGCAAAGATGGGTCCATATATTGGACCGTAACAGACCTGAAAACTGTCGAAATCCAGCAATCGTGGTGGCATCTGAAAGAGCACATCTTTCTCTATCCATTGATGTAAGTTTCATTTCCATATTTGCTTTGGGTAGAAAAATAACGCTGGAAGAATGCAAAATTTCATGTTCTATTGCTTGCTATTTTTTGAAATTCTCCGTTTGTCTACACGTTACAGGTTGTGTTTGAGTGCAAAGATTGGTCCATATATTGGACCATAACAGACCTGAAAACTGTCCAAATCCAGCAATCGTGGTGGTATCTGAAAGAGCACATCTTTCTCTATCCATTGATGTAAGTTTCATTTCCATATTTGCTTTGGGTAGAAAAATAACGGTGGAAGAATGCAAGAGTTCTTGTTCTTCTGCTTGCTATTTCTAAAAAGCTCCGTTTGTCTACGTGTCACAGGTTGTGTTCCCACGCAAAGATGGGTCCATATATTGGACCATAACAGACCTGAAAACTGTCCAAATCCAACAATCTTGGTGGCATCTGAAAGAACACATCTTTTTCTATCCATTGATGTAAGTTTCATTTCCATATTTGCTTTGGGTAGACAAATAACACTGGAAGAATGGAAGAGTTCTTGTTCTTCTGCTTCCTATTTTTTGAAATTCTCCGTTTGTCTATGTGTCACAGGTTGTGTTCCCTCGCAAAGAGGGGTCCATATCTTGAAGCATAAAAGAACAGGTGAATTGTCTAAATCTGGCGATCTTGGTGGCATCTGAAAGAGCACATCTTCCTCTATCCATTGATGTAAGTTTAATTTCCATATTTGCTTTGGGTAGAAAAATAACGATAGAAGAATGCAAGATTTCCTGTCAAATTGCTTGCTATTTTTTGAAATTCTCCGTTTGTCTACACGTTACAGGTTGTGTTTGAGTGCAAAGATGGGTCCATATATTGGACCATAACAGACCTGCAAACTGTCCAAATCCAGCAATCGTGGTAGCATCTGAAAGAGCACATCTTTCCCTATCCATTGATGTAAGTTTCATTTCCATATTTTCTTTGGGTAGAAAAATAACGGTGGAAGAATGCAAGAGTTCTTGTTCTTCTGCTTGCTATTTCTAAAAAGCTCCGTTTGTCTACGTGTCACAGGTTGTGTTCCCACGCAAAGATGGGTCCATATATTGGACCATAACAGACCTTAAAACTGTCCAAATCCAACAATCTTGGTGGCATCTGAAAGAACACATCTTTTTCTATCCATTAATGGAAGTTTTATTCCCATATTTGCTTTGGGTAGAAACATAACGTTGGAAGTTTGCAAGAGTTCTTGTTCTTATGCTTGCTATTTTTTGAAATTCTCCTTTTGCCTACACGTTACAAGTTGTGTTCCTGCGCAAAGATGGGTCCATATATTGGACCGTAACAGACCTGAAAACTGTCGAAATCCAGCAATCGTGGTGGCATCTGAAAGAGCACATCTTTCTCTATCCATTGATGTAAGTTTCATTTCCATATTTGCTTTGGGTAGAAAAATAACGCTGGAAGAATGCAAAATTTCATGTTCTATTGCTTGCTATTTTTTGAAATTCTCCGTTTGTCTACACGTTACAGGTTGTGTTTGAGTGCAAAGATTGGTCCATATATTGGACCATAACAGACCTGAAAACTGTCCAAATCCAGCAATCTTGGTGGCATCTGAAAGAGCACATCTTTCTCTATCCATTGATGTAAGTTTCATTTCCATATTTGCTTTGGGTAGAAAAATAACGCTGGAAGAATTGAAGAGTTCTTGTTCTTTTGCTTCCTATTTTTTAAAATTCTCCGTTTGTCTACGTGTCACAGGTTGTGTTCCCTCGCAAAGAGGGGTCCATATCTTGAAGCATAAAAGAACTGGTGAATTGTCTAAATCTGGCAATCTTGGTGGCATCTGAAAGAGCACATCTTCCTCTATCCATTGATGTAAGTTTCATTTCCATATTTGCTTTGGGTAGAAAAAAAACGCTGGAGGAATGCAAGAGTTCTTGCTCTTCTGATTGCTATTTTTTGAAATTCTCCGTTTGCCTACACGATTACAGGTTGCGTTCCCGCACAAAGATGGGTCCATATATTGGACCATAACAGACCTGAAAACTGTCCAAATCCGGCAATCGTGGTGGCATCTGAAAGAGCACATCTTTGTTTATTCATTGATGTAAGTTTCATTTTCATATTTGCTTTGGGTAGAAAAATAACGCTGGAAGAATGCAAGAGTTCTTGTTCTTCTGCTTCCTATTTTTTGAAATTCTCCGTTTGTCTACGTGTCACAGGTTGTGTTCCCTCGCAAAGAGGGGTCCATATCTTGAAGCATAAAAGAACTGGTGAATTGTCTAAATCTGGCGATCTTGGTGGCATCTGAAAGAACACATCTTCCTCTGTCCATTGATGTAAGTTTCATTTCCATATTTGCTTTGGGTAGAAAAATAACGCTGGAAGAATGGAAGATTTCTTGTCATATTGCTTGCTATTTTTTTAAATTCTCCGTTTGTCTACACGTTACAGGTTGTGTTTGAGTGCAAAGATGGGTCCATATATTGGACCATAACAGACCTGAAAACTGTCCAAATCCAGCAATCGTGGTGGCATCTAAAAGAGCACATTGTTCTCTATCCATTAATGTAGGTTTCATTTCCATATTTGCTTTGGGTAGAAAAAAAACGCTGGAGGAATGCAAGAGTTCTTGCTCTTCTGATTGCTATTTTTTGAAATTCTCCGTTTGCCTACACGTTACAGGTTGTGTTCCAGCGCAAAGATGGGTCCATATATTGGACCATAACAGACCTGCAAACTGTCCAAATCCAGCAATCGTGGTGGCATCTGAAAGAGCACATCTTTCCCTATCCATTGATGTAAGTTTCATTTTCATATTTGCTTTGGGTAGAAAAATAACGCTGGAAGAATGCAAGAGTTCTTGTTCTTCTGCTTCCTATTTTTTGAAATTCTCCGTTTGTCTACGTGTCACAGGTTGTGTTCCCTCGCAAAGAGGGGTCCATATCTTGAAGCATAAAAGAACTGGTGAATTGTCTAAATCTGGCGATCTTGGTGGCATCTGAAAGAACACATCTTCCTCTATCCATTGATGTAAGTTTCATTTCCATATTTGCTTTGGGTAGAAAAATAACGCTGGAAGAATGGAAGATTTCTTGTCATATTGCTTGCTATTTTTTTAAATTCTCCGTTTGTCTACACGTTACAGGTTGTGTTTGAGTGCAAAGATGGGTCCATATATTGGACCATAACAGACCTGAAAACTGTCCAAATCCAGCAATCGTGGTGGCATCTAAAAGAGCACATCTTTCTCTATCCATTGATGTAAGTTTCATTTCCATATTTGCTTTGGGTAGAAAAATAACGCTGGAAGAATGCAAGAGTTCTTGTTCTTCTGCTTGCTATTTCTAAGACGCTCCGTTTGTCTACGTGTCACAGGTTGTTTTCCCGCGCGAAGAGGGGTCCATATCTTGAAGCATAAAAGAACTGGCAATTGTATAAATCTGGGGATCTTTGTGCCATCTAAAAGAGCACATCTTTCTCTATTTATTGATTTAAGTTTCATTTCCATATTTGCTTTGGGTAGAAAAATAACGCTGAAAGAATGCAAGATTTCTTGTTCTTCTGCTTGCTATTTTTTGAAATTCTCCCTTTGCCTACACGTTACAGGTTGTGTTCCCACGCAAAGATGGGTCCATATATTGGACCATAACAAACCTGGAAACTGTCTAAATCCAGCAATCCTGGTGGCAGCCTGAAGAGCACATCTTTCTCTATCCATTGATGTAAGTTTCATTTCCATATTTGCTTTGGGTAGAAAAATAACGCTGGAAGAATGCAAGAGTTCTTGTTCTATTGCTTGCTATTTTTTAATTTCTCTGGTTGTGTACACATTACAGGTAGTCTTCCCGCGCAAACAGGTTCCATATCTTGAAGCATAAAAGAACTGGCAATTGTCTAAATCCGGCAATCTTGGTGGCATCTGAAAGAGCACATCTTTCTCTATCCATTGATGTAAGTTTCATTTCCATATTTGCTTTGGGTAGAAAAATAACGCTGGAAGAATGCAAGAGTTCTTGTTCTTCTGATTGCTATTTTTTTAAATTCTCCGTTTGCCTACACGTTACAGGTTGTGTTCCCACGCAAAGATGGGTCCATATATTGGAACATAACAGACCTGAAAACTGTCCAAATCCAACAATCTTGGTGGCATCTGAAAGAACACAGCTTTTTCTATCCATTAATGGAAGTTTTATTTCCATATTTGCTTTGGGTAAAAAAATAACGTTGGAAGAATGGAAGATTTCTTGTCATATTGCTTGCTATTTTTTGAAATTCTCCGTTTGTCTACACGTTACAGGTTGTGTTTGAGTGCAAAGATGGGTCCATATATTGGATCATAACAGACCTGAAAACTGTCCAAATCCAACAATCTTGGTTTCATCTGAAAGAGCACATCTTCCTCTATCCATTGATGTAAGTTTCATTTCCATATTTGCTTTGGGTAGAAAAATAACGCTGGAAGCATGCAAGATTTCATGTTCTATTGCTTGCTATTTTTCTAAATTCTCCGTTTGTCTACACGTTACAGGTTGTGTTTGACTGCAAAGATGGGTCCATATATAGGACCATAACAGACCTGATAACTATCCAAATCGAGCAATCTTGGTAGCATCTAAAAGAGCACATCGTTCTCTATCCATTAATGTAAGTTTCATTTCCATATTTGCTTTGGGTAGCGAAATTACGCTGGAAGAATGCAAGAGTTTTTGTTCTTCTGCTTGCTATTTTTTAATTTCTCTAGTTGTGTACACATTACAAGTAGTCTTAACGCGCAAACAGGTTCCATATCTAGAAGCATAAAAGAACTGGCAATTGTCTAAGTCCGGCAATCTTGGTGGCATCTGAAAGAGCACATCTTCCTCTATCCATTGATGTAAGTTTCATTTCCATATTTGCTTTGGGTAGAAAAATAACGCTGGAAGAATGCAAGAGTTCTTGTTCTTCTGCTTGCTATTTTTTGAAATTCTCCGTTTGCCTACACGTTACAGGTTGTGTTTGAGTGCAAAGATGGGTCCATATATTGGACCATAACAGACCTGATAACTGTCCAAATCACGCAATCTTGGTGGCATCTAAAAGAGCACATCGTTGTCTATCCATTAATGTAAGTTTCATTTCCATATTTGCTTTGGGTAGCGAAATTACGCTGGAAGAATGCAAGAGTTCTTGTTCTATTACTTGCTATTTTTTGAAATTCTCCGTTTGCCTACACGATTACAGGTTGCGTTCCCGCACAAAGATGGGTCCATATATTGGACCATAACAGACCTGAAAACTGTCCAAATCCGGCAATCGTGGTGGCATCTGAAAGAGCACATCTTTGTTTATTCATTGATGTAAGTTTCATTTCCATATTTGCTTTTGGTAGCGAAATTACGCTGGAAGAATGCAAACGTTCTTGTTCTATTACTTGCTATTTTTTAATTTGTCTGGTTGTGTTCGTGTCACAAGTTGTGTTCCCGCGCAAAGAGGGGTCCATATCTTGATGCATAAAAGAACTGCCAATTGTCTAAATCTGGCGATCTTTGTGCCATCTGAAAGAGTACACCTTTCTCTATCCATTGATGTAAGTTTCATTTCCATATTTGCTTTGGGTAGAAAAATAACGCTAGAGGTTTGCAAGAGTTCTTGTTCTTCTGCTTGCTATTTTTTTAAATTCTCCGTTTGCCCACACTTTACGGGTTGTGTCCCTGCGCAAAGATGGGTCCATATATTGGACCATAACAGACCTGCAAACTGTCCAAATCCAGCAATCGTGGTAGCATCTGAAAGAGCACATCTTTCCCTATCCATTGATGTAAGTTTCATTTCCATATTTGCTTTGGGTAGAAAAATAACGCTGGAAGAATGCAAGAGTTCTTGTTCTTCTGCTTGCTATTTCTAAAAAGCTCCGTTTGTCTACGTGTCACAGGTTGTGTTCCCACGCAAAGATCGGTCCATATATTGAACCATAACAAACCTGAAAACTGTCTAAATCCAACAATCTTGGTGGCATCTGAAAGAACACATCTTTTTCTATCCATTAATTGAAGTTTTATTTCCATATTTGCTTTGGGTAGAAAAATAACGTTGGAAGTTTGCAAGAGTTCTTGTTCTTCTGCTTGCTATTTTTTGAAATTCTCCGTTTGCCTCCACGTTACAAGTTGTGTTCCTGTGCAAAGATGGCTCCATATATTGGATCATAACAGACCTGAAAACTGTCCAAATCCAACAATCTTGGTTTCATATGAAAGAGCACATCTTCCTCTTTCCATTGATGTAAGTTTCATTTCCATATTTGCTTTGGGTAGAAAAATAACGCTGGAAGAATGCAAGATTTCATGTTCTATTGCTTGCTATTTTTTGAAATTCTCCGTTTGCCTACACGTTACAGGTTGTGTCCCTGCGCAAAGATGGGTCCATATATTGGACCATAAAAGACCTGCAAACTGTCCAAATCCAGCAATCGTGGTAGCATCTGAAAGAGCACATCTTTCCCTATCCATTGATGTAAGTTTCATTTCCATATTTGCTTTGGGTAGAAAAATAACGTTGGAAGAATGCAAGAGTTCTTGTTCTTCTGCTTGCTATTTCTAAAAAGCTCCGTTTGTCTACGTGTCACAGGTTGTGTTCCCACGCAAAGATCGGTCCATATATTGAACCATAACAAACCTGAAAACTGTCCAAATCCAGCAATCGTGGTGGCATCTGAAAGAACACATCTTTTTCTATCCATTAATTGAAGTTTTATTTCCATATTTGCTTTGGGTAGAAAAATAACGTTGGAAGTTTGCAAGAGTTCTTGTTCTTCTGCTTGCTATTTTTTGAAATTCTCCGTTTGCCTCCACGTTACAAGTTGTGTTCCTGTGCAAAGATGGCTCCATATATTGGATCATAACAGACCTGAAAACTGTCCAAATCCAACAATCTTGGTTTCATATGAAAGAGCACATCTTCCTCTTTCCATTGATGTAAGTTTCATTTCCATATTTGCTTTGGGTAGAAAAATAACGCTGGAAGAATGCAAGATTTCATGTTCTATTGCTTGCTATTTTTTGAAATTCTCCGTTTGCCTACACGTTACAGGTTGTGTTCCCACGCAAAGATGGGTCCATATATTGGACCATAACAGACCTGAAAACTGTCCAAATCCAGCAATCGTGGTGGCATCTGAAAGAGCACATCTTTCTCTATCCATTGATGTAAGTTTCATTTCCATATTTGCTTTGGGTAGAAAAATAACGCTGGAAGAATGCAAGAGTTCTTGTTCTTCTGCTTGCTATTTCTAAGACGCTCCGTTTGTCTACGTGTCACAGGTTGTTTTCCCGCGCGAAGAGGGGTCCATATCTTGAAGCATAAAAGAACTGGCAATTGTATAAATCTGGAGATCTTTGTGCCATCTAAAAGAGCACATCTTTCTCTATTTATTGATTTAAGTTTCATTTCCATATTTGCTTTGGGTAGAAAAATAACGCTGGAAGAATGCAAGAGTTCTTGTTCTTCTGCTTGCTATTTTTTGAAATTCTCCCTTTGCCTACACGTTACAGGTTGTGTTCCCGCGCAAAGAGGGGTCCATATATTGGACCATAACAAACCTGAAAACTGTCTAAATCCAGTAATCCTGGTGGCAGCTTGAAGAGCACATCTTTCTCTATCCATTGATGTAAGTTTCATTTCCATATTTGCTTTTGGTAGCGAAATTACGCTGGAAGAATGCAAGAGTTCTTGTTCTATTGCTTGCTATTTTTTAATTTCTCTGGTTGTGTACACATTACAGGTAGTCTTCCCGCGCAAACAGGTTCCATATCTTGAAGCATAAAAGAACTGGCAATTGTCTAAATCCGGCAATCTTGGTGGCATCTGAAAGAGCACATCTTTCTCTATCCATTGATGTAAGTTTCATTTCCATATTTGCTTTGGGTAGAAAAATAACGCTGGAAGAATGCAAGAGTTCTTGTTCTTCTGATTGCTATTTTTTGGAAATTCTCCGTTTGCCTACACGTTACAGGTTGTGTTCCCGCGCAAAGAGGGGTCCATATATTGGACCATAACAGACCTGAAAACTGTCTAAATCCAGCAATCCTGGTGGCAACCTGAAGAGCACATCTTTCTCTATCCATTGATGTAAGTTTCATTTCCATATTTGCTTTGGGTAGCGAAATTACGCTGGAAGAATGCAAGAGTTCTTGTTCTATTGCTTGCTATTTTTTAATTTCTCTGGTTGTGTACACATTACAGGTAGTCTTCCCGCGCAAACAGGTTCCATATCTTGAAGCATAAAAGAACTGGCAATTGTCTAAATCCGGCAATCTTGGTGGCATCTGAAAGAGCACATCTTTCTCTATCCATTGATGTAAGTTTCATTTCCATATTTGCTTTGGGTAGAAAAATAACGCTGGAAGAATGCAAGAGTTCTTGTTCTTCTGATTGCTATTTTTTGAAATTCTCCCTTTGCCTACACGTTACAGGTTGTGTTCCCACGCAAAGATGAGTCAATATATTGGACCATAACAAACCTGAAAACTGTCCAAATCCAACAATCGTGGTGGCATCTGAAAGAGCACATCTTTTTCTATCCATTAATGGAAGTTTCATTTCCATATTTGCTTTGGGTACAAAAATAACGTTGGAAGTTTGCAAGAGTTCTTGTTCTTCTGCTTGCTATTTTTTGAAATTCTCCGTTTGTCTACACGTTACAGGTTGTGTTTGAGCGCAAAGATGGGTCCATATATTGGACCATAACAGACCTGATAACTGTCCAAATCACGCAATCTTGGTGGCATCTGAAAGAGCACATCTTTCTCCATCCTTTAGTTTAAGTTTCATTTCCATATTTGCTTTGAGTAGAAAAATAACGCTGGAAGAATGCAAGAGTTCTTGTTCTTCTGATTGCTATTTTTTGAAATTCTCCGTTTGCCTACACGTAACAGGTTGTGTTCCTGCGCAAAGATGGGTCCATATCTTGAAGCATAAAAGAACTGGTGAATTGTCTAAATCTGGCGATCTTGGTGGCATCTGAAAGAGCACATCTTCCTCTATCCATTGATGTAAGTTTCATTTCCATATTTGCTTTGGGTAGAAAAATAACGCTGGAAGAATGGAAGATTTCTTGTCATATTGCTTGCTATTTTTTGAAATTCTCCGTTTGTCTACACGTTACAGGTTGTGTTTGAGTGCAAAGATGGGTCCATATATTGGACCATAACAGACCTGATAACTGTCCAAATCACGCAATCTTGGTGGCATCTAAAAGAGCACATCGTTCTCTATCCATTAATGTAAGTTTCGTTTCCATATTTGCTTTGGGTAGAAAAAAAACGCTGGAAGAATGCAAGAGTTCTTGTTCTTCTGATTGCTATTTTTTGAAATTCTCCGTTTGCCTACACGTTACAGGTTGTGTTCCCACGCAAAGATGGGTCCATATATTGGACCATAACAGACCTACAAACTGTCCAAATCCAGCAATCGTGGTGGCATCTGAAAGCACATCTTTCTCTATCCATTGATGTAAGTTTCATTTCCATATTTGCTTTGGGTAGAAAAATAACGCTGGAAGAATGCAAGAGTTCTTGTTCTTCTGCTTGCTATTTCTAAGACGCTCCGTTTGTCTACGTGTCACAGGTTGTTTTCCCGCGCGAAGAGGGGTCCATATCTTGAAGCATAAAAGAACTGGCAATTGTATAAATCTGGAGATCTTTGTGCCATCTAAAAGAGCACATCTTTCTCTATTTATTGATTTAAGTTTCATTTCCATATTTGCTTTGGGTAGAAAAATAACGCTGGAAGAATGCAAGAGTTCTTGTTCTTCTGCTTGCTATTTTTTGAAATTCTCCCTTTGCCTACACGTTACGGGTTGTGTTCCCGCGCAAAGAGGGGTCCATATATTGGACCATAACAGACCTGAAAACTGTCCAAATCCAACAATCTTGGTGGCATCTGAAAGAACACATCTTTCTTTATACATTGATGTAAGTTTCATTTCCATATTTGCTTTGGGTAGCGAAATTACGCTGGAAGAATGCAAGAGTTCTTGTTCTATTGCTTGCTATTTTTTAATTTCTCTGGTTGTGTACACATTACAGGTAGTCTTCCCGCGCAAACAGGTTCCATATCTTGAAGCATAAAAGAACTGGCAATTGTCTAAATCCGGCAATCTTGGTGGCATCTGAAAGAGCACATCTTTCTCTATCCATTGATGTAAGTTTCATTTCCATATTTGCTTTGGGTAGAAAAATAACGCTGGAAGAATGCAAAAGTTCTTGTTCTTCTGATTGCTATTTTTTGGAAATTCTCCGTTTGCCTACACGTTACAGGTTGTGTTCCCGCGCAAAGAGGGGTCCATATATTGGACCATAACAAACCTGGAAACTGTCTAACTCCAGCAATCCTGGTGGCAGCCTGAAGAGCACATCTTCCTCTATCCATTGATGTAAGTTTCATTTCCATATTTTCTTTTGGTAGCGAAATTACGCTGGAAGAATGCAAGAGTTCTTGTTCTATTGCTTGCTATTTTTTAATTTCTCTGGTTGTGTACACATTACAGGTAGTCTTCCCGCGCAAACAGGTTCCATATCTTGAAGCATAAAAGAACTGGCAATTGTCTAAATCCGGCAATCTTGGTGGCATCTGAAAGAGCACATCTTTCTCTATCCATTGATGTAAGTTTCATTTCCATATTTGCTTTGGGTAGAAAAATAACGCTGGAAGAATGCAAGAGTTCTTGTTCTTCTGCTTGCTATTTTTTTAAATTCTCCGTTTGCCTACACTTTACGGGTTGTGTTCCCGCGCAAAGAGGGGTCCATATATTGGACCATAACAGACCTGAAAAAACTGTCCAAATCAACAATCTTGGTGGAATCTGAAAGAACACATCTTTCTTTATACATTAATGTAAGTTTCATTTCCTTATTTGCTTTCGGTAGAAATATAACGCTGGAAGAATGCAAGAGTTTTTGTTGTATTGCTTGCTATTTTTTAATTTCTCTGGTTGTGTACACATTACAGGTATTCTTCCCGCGCAAACAGGTTCCATATATTGAAGCGCAAAAAAGTGCCAATTGTTCAAATCCAGCAATCGTGGTAGCATCTGAAAGAGCACATCTTTCTCTATCCATTGATGGAAGTTTCATTTCCATATTTGCTTTGGGTAGCGAAATTACGCTGGAAGAATGCAAGAGTTCTTGTTCTTCTGCTTGCTATTTTTTAATTTCTCTAGTTGTGTACACATTACAGGTAGTCTTCCCGCGCAAACAGGTTCCTTATCTTGAAGCATAAAAGAACTGGCAATTGTCTAAATCCGGCAATCTTGGTGGCATCTAAAAGAGCACATCTTTCTCTATTTATTGATGTAAGTTTCATTTCCATATTTGCTTTGGGTAGAAAAATAACGCTGGAAGAATGCAAGAGTTCTTGTTCTTCTGCTTGCTATTTTTTCTAAATTCTCCGTTTGTCTACACGTTACAGGTTGTGTTCCCTTGCAAAGATGGGTCCATATATTGGACCATAACAGACCTGAAAACTGTCTAAATCCAGCAATCCTGGTGGCATCTGAAACAGTACATCTTTCTCTATCCATTGATGTAAGTTTCATTTCCATATTTGCTTTTGGTAGCGAAATTACGCTGGAAGAATGCAAGAGTTCTTGTTGTATTACTTGCTATTTTTTTAAATTCTCCGTTTGCCTACACGTTACAGGTTCCGTTCCCGCACAAAGATGGGTCCATATATTGGACCATAACAGACCTGAAAACTGTCTAAATCCGGCAATCGTGGTGGCATCTTGAAGAGCACATCGTTCTCTATCCATAGATGTAAGTTTCATTTCCATATTTGCTTTTGGTAGCGAAATTACGCTGGAAGAATGCAAACGTTCTTGTTCTATTACTTGCTATTTTTTAATTTCTCTGGTTGTGTACACATTACAGGTAGTCTTCCCGCGCAAACAGGTTCCATATCTTGAAACATAAAAGAACTGGCAATTGTCTAAATCCGGCAATCTTGGTGGCATCTGAAAGAGCACATCTTTCTCTATTAATTGATGTAAGTTTCATTTCCATATTTGCTTTTGGTAGAAAATTAACGCTGGAAGAATGCAAAAGTTCTTGTTCTTCTGATTGCTATTTTTTGAAATTCTCCGTTTGCCTACACGTTACAGGTTGTGTTCCCGCGCAAAGAGGGGTCCATATATTGGACCATTACAAACCTGGAAACTGTCTAAATCCAGCAATCCTGGTGGCAGCCTGAAGAGCACATCTTCCTCTATCCATTGATGTAAGTTTCATTTCCATATTTTCTTTTGGTAGCGAAATTACGCTGGAAGAATGCAAGAGTTCTTGTTCTATTGCTTGCTATTTTTTAATTTCTCTGGTTGTGTACACTTTACAGGTAGTCTTCCCGCGGAAACAGGTTCCATATATTGAAACATAAAAGAACTGGCAATTGTCTAAATCCGGCAATCTTGGTGGCATCTGAAAGAGCACATCTTTTTCTATCCATTAATGGAAGTTTCATTTCCATATTTGTTTTGGGTACAAAAATAACGTTGGAAGTTTGCAAGAGTTCTTGTTCTTCTGCTTGCTATTTTTTGAAATTTTCCGTTTGTCTACACGTTACAGGTTGTGATCCCGCGCAAAGATGGGTCCATATATTGGATCATAACATACCTGATAACTGTCTAAATCCAACAATCTTGGTTTCATCTGAAAGAGCACATCTTCCTCTATCCATTGATGTAAGTTTCATTTCCATATTTGCTTTGGGTAGAAAAATAACGCTGGAAGCATGCAAGATTTCATGTTCTATTGCTTGCTATTTTTTGAAATTCTCCGTTTGTCTACACGTTACAGGTTGTGTTTGACTGCAAAGATGGGTCCATATATTGGACCATAACAGACCTGATAACTGTCCAAATCACGCAATCTTGGTGGCATCTAAAAGAGCACATCGTTGTCTATCCATTAATGTAAGTTTCATTTCCATATTTGCTTTGGGTAGCGAATTTACGCTGGAAGAATGCAAGAGTTCTTATTCTATTACTTGCTATTTTTTGAAATTCTCCGTTTGCCTACACGATTACAGGTTGCGTTCCCGCACAAAGATGGGTCCATATATTGGACCATAAAAGACCTGAAAACTGTCCAAATCCGGCAATCGTGGTGGCATCTGAAAGAGCACATCTTTGTTTATTCATTGATGTAAGTTTCATTTCCATATTTGCTTTTGGTAGCGAAATTACGCTGGAAGAATGCAAACGTTCTTGTTCTATTACTTGCTATTTTTTAATTTCTCTGGTTGTGTACGTGTCACAGGTTGTGTTCCCGCGCAAAGAGGGGTCCATATCTTGAAGCATAAAAGAACTGGCAATTGTCTAAATCTGGCGATCTTTGTGCCATCTGAAAGAGTACACCTTTCTCTATCCATTGATGTAAGTTTCATTTCCATATTTGCTTTGGGTAGAAAAATAACGCTAGAGGTTTGCAAGAGTTCTTGTTCTTCTGCTTGCTATTTTTTTAAATTCTCCGTTTGCCCACACTTTACGGGTTGTGTCCCTGCGCAAAGATGGGTCCATATATTGGACCATAACAGACCTGAAAACTGTCCAAATCCAACAATCTTGGTGGCATCTGAAAAAACACATCTTTTTTTATACATTAATGTAAGTTTCATTTCCATATTTGCTTTCGGTAGAAATATAACGCTGGAAGAATGCAAGAGTTTTTTTTTTTTGTTGTATTGCTTGCTATTCTTTGATTTCTCTGATTGTGTACACATTACAGGTAGTCTTCCCGGGCAAACAGGTTCCATATATTGAAGCGCAAAAAAGTGCCAATTGTCCAAATCCAGCAATCGTGGTAGCGTCTGAAAGAGCACATCTTTCTCTATCCATTGATGTAAGTTTCATTTCCATATTTGCTTTGGGTAGCGAAATTACACTGGAAGAATGCAAGAGTTCTTGTTCTTCTGCTTGCTATTTTTTAATTTCTCTGGTTGTGTACACATTACAGGTAGTCTTCCCACGCAAACAGGTTCCTTATCTTGAAGCATAAAACAACTGGCAATTGTCTAAATCCGGCAATCTTGGTGGCATCTAAAAGAGCACATCTTTCTCTATTTATTGATGTAAGTTTCATTTCCATATTTGCTTTGGGTAGAAAAATAACGCTGGAAGAATGCAAGAGTTCTTTTTCTTCTGCTTGCTATTTTTCTAAATTCTCCGTTTGTCTACACGTTACAGGTTGTGTTCCCTCGCAATGATGGGTCCATATATTGGACCATAACAGACCTGAAAACTGTCTAAATCCGGCAATCCTGGTGGCATCTGAAAGATCACATCTTTCTTTATCCGTTGATTTAAGTTTCATTTCCATATTTGCTTTTGGTAGCGAAATTACGCTGGAAGAATGCAAGAGTTCTTGTTCTATTACTTGCTATTTTTTTAAATTCTCCGTTTGCCTACACGTTACAGGTTGCGTTCCCGCACAAAGATGGGTCCATATATTGGACCATAACAGACCTGAAAACTGTCTAAATCCGGCAATCCTGGTGGCATCTTGAAGAGCACATCGTTCTCTATCCATAGATGTAAGTTTCATTTCCATATTTGCTTTTGGTAGCGAAATTACGCTGGAAGAATGCAAACGTTCTTGTTCTATTACTTGCTATTTTTTAATTTCTCTGGTTGTGTACACATTACAGGTAGTCTTCCCGCGCAAACAGGTTCCATATCTTGAAACATAAAAGAACTGGCAATTGTCTAAATCCGGCAATCTTGGTGGCATCTGAAAGAGCACATCTTTCTCTATCAATTGATGTAAGTTTCATTTCCATATTTGCTTTGGGTAGAAAAATAACGCTGGAAGAATGCAAGAGTTCTTGTTCTTCTGATTGCTATTTTTTGAAATTCTCCGTTTGCCTACACGTTACAGGTTGTGTTCCCGCGCAAAGAGGGGTCCATATATTGGACCATTACAAACCTGGAAACTGTCTAAATCCAGCAATCCTGGTGGCAGCCTGAAGAGCACATCTTCCTCTATCCATTGATGTAAGTTTCATTTCCATATTTTCTTTTGGTAGCGAAATTACGCTGGAAGAATGCAAGAGTTCTTGTTCTATTGATTGCTATTTTTTAATTTCTCTGGTTGTGTACACTTTACAGGTAGTCTTCCCGCGGAAACAGGTTCCATATCTTGAAACATAAAAGAACTGGCAATTGTCTAAATCCGGCAATCTTGGTGGCATCTGAAAGAGCACAGCTTTTTCTATCCATTAATGGAAGTTTTATTTCCATATTTGCTTTGGGTAAAAAAATAACGTTGGAAGTTTGCAAGAGTTCTTGTTCTTCTGCTTGCTATTTTTTGAAATTCTCCGTTTGCCTACACGTTACAGGTTGTGTTCCCGCGCAAAGATGGGTCCATATATTGGATCATAACA
Source organism: Acanthaster planci (assembly GCF_054643075.1). Taxonomy (NCBI): domain Eukaryota; kingdom Metazoa; phylum Echinodermata; class Asteroidea; order Valvatida; family Acanthasteridae; genus Acanthaster; species Acanthaster planci. The sequence continues at coordinate 15,154,879 of NC_141788.1, forward strand.
GACCTGAAAACTGTCGAAATCCAACAATCTTGGTTTCATCTGAAAGAGCACATCTTCCTCTATCCATTGATGTAAGTTTCATTTCCATATTTGCTTTGGGTAGAAAAATAACGCTGGAAGCATGCAAGATTTCATGTTCTATTGCTTGCTATTTTTTGAAATTCTCCGTTTGTCTACACGTTACAGGTTGTGTTTGACTGCAAAGATGGGTCCATATATTGGACCATAACAGACCTGATAACTGTCCAAATCACGCAATCTTGGTGGCATCTAAAAGAGCACATCGTTGTCTATCCATTAATGTAAGTTTCATTTCCATATTTGCTTTGGGTAGCGAAATTACGCTGGAAGAATGCAAGAGTTCTTATTCTATTACTTGCTATTTTTTGAAATTCTCCGTTTGCCTACACGATTACAGGTTGCGTTCCCGCACAAAGATGGGTCCATATATTGGACCATAACAGACCTGAAAACTGTCCAAATCCGGCAATCGTGGTGGCATCTGAAAGAGCACATCTTTGTTTATTCATTGATGTAAGTTTCATTTCCATATTTGCTTTTGGTAGCGAAATTACGCTGGAAGAATGCAAACGTTCTTGTTCTATTACTTGCTATTTTTTAATTTCTCTGGTTGTGTACGTGTCACAGGTTGTGTTCCCGCGCAAAGAGGGGTCCATATCTTGAAGCATAAAAGAACTGGCAATTGTCTAAATCTGGCGATCTTTGTGCCATCTGAAAGAGTACACCTTTCTCTATCCATTGATGTAAGTTTCATTTCCATATTTGCTTTGGGTAGAAAAATAACGCTAGAGGTTTGCAAGAGTTCTTGTTCTTCTGCTTGCTATTTTTTTAAATTCTCCGTTTGCCCACACTTTACGGGTTGTGTCCCTGCGCAAAGAGGGGTCCATATATTGGACCATAACAGACCTGAAAACTGTCCAAATCCAACAATCTTGGTGGCATCTGAAAAAACACATCTTTTTTTATACATTAATGTAAGTTTCATTTCCATATTTGCTTTGGGTAGAAAAATAATGCTGGAAGAATGCAAGAGTTTTTTTTGGTGTATTGCTTGCTATTCTTTGAGTTCTCTGGTTGTGTACACATTACGGGTAGTCTTCCCGGGAAAACAGGTTTCATATATTGAAGCGCAAAAAAGTGCCAATTGTCCAAATCCAGCAATCGTGGTAGCATCTGAAAGAGCACATCTTTCTCTATCCATTGATGTAAGTTTCATTTCCATATTTGCTTTTGATGGCGAAATTACGCTGGAAGAATGCAAGAGTTCTTGTTCTATTGCTTGCTATTTTTTAATTTCTCGGGTTATGTACACATTACAGGTAGTCTTCCCGCGCAAACAGGTTCCATATCTTGAAGCAAAAAAGAACTGGCAATTGTCTAAATCCGGCAACCTTAGTGGCAACTAAAAGATCACATCTTTCTCTATTTATTGATGTAAGTTTCATTTCCATATTTGCTTTCGGTAGAAAAATAACGCTGGAAGAATGCAAGAGTTCTTGTTCTTCTGCTTGCTATTTTTCTAAATTCTCCGTTTGTCTACACGTTACAGGTTGTGTTCCCTCGCAATGATGGGTCCATATATTGGACCATAACAGACCTGAAAACTGTCTAAATCCAGCAATCCTGGTGGCATCTGAAAGAGCACATCTTTCTCTATCCATTGATGTAAGTTTCATTTCCATATTTGCTTTTGATGGCGAAATTACGCTGGAAGAATGCAAGAGTTCTTGTTCTATTACTTGCTATTTTTTAAAATTCTCCGTTTGCCTACACGTTACAGGTTGCGTTCCCGCACAAAGATGGGTCCATATATTGGACCATAACAGACCTGAAAACTGTCCAAATGCGGCAATCCTGGTGGCATTTTGAAGAGCACATCGTTTTCTATCCATAGATTTAAGTTTCATTTCCATATTTGCTTTTGGTAGCGAAATTACGCTGGAAGAATGCAAACGTTCTTGTTCTATTACTTGCTATTTTTTAATTTCTCTGGTTGTGTACACATTACAGGTAGTCTTCCCGCGCAAACAGGTTCCATTACTTGAAACATAAAAGAACTGGCAATTGTCTAAATCCGGCAACCTTGGTGGCATCTGAAAGAGCACATCTTTTTCTATCAATTGATGTAAGTTTCATTTCCATATTTGCTTTGGGTAGAAAAATAACGCTGGAAGAATGCAAGAGTTCTTGTTCTTCTGATTGCTTTTTTTTGGAAATTCTCCGTTTGCCTACACGTTACAGGTTGTGTTCCCGCGCAAAGAGGGGTCCATATATTGGACCATAACAAACCTGGAAACTGTCTAAATCCAGCAATCCTGGTGGCAGCCTGAAGAGCACATCTTTCTCTATCCATTGATGCAAGTTTCATTTCCATATTTGCTTTAGGTAGCGAAATTACGCTGGAAGAATGCAAGAGTTCTTGTTCTATTGCTTGCTATTTTTTAATTTCTCTGGTTGTGTACACATTACAGGTACTCTTCCCGCGGAAACAGGTTCCATATCTTGAAACATAAAAGAACTGGCAATTGTCTAAAACCGGCAATCTTGGTGGCATCTGAACGAGCACATCTTCCTCTATCTATTGATGTAAATTTCATTTCCATATTTGCTTTGGGTAGAAAAATAACGCTGGAAGAATGCAAGAGTTCTTGTTCTTCTGCTTGCTATTTTTCTAAATTCTCCGTTTGTCTACACGTTACAGGTTGTGTTCCCACGCAAAGATGGGTCCATATATTGGACCATAACAGACCTGAAAACTGTCCAAATCGAGCAATCGTGGTGGCATCTGAAAGAGCACATCTTTCTCTATCCATTGATGTAAGTTTCATTTCCATATTTGCTTTGGGTAGCGAAATTACGCTGGAAGAATGCAAGAGTTCTTGTTCTTCTGCTTGTTTTTTTTTTATTTCTCTAGTTGTGTACACATTACAGGTAATCTTCCTGCGCAAACAGGTTCCATATCTTGAAGCATAAAAGAACTGGCAATTGTCTAAAACCGGCAATCTTGGTGGCATCTGAAAGAGCACATCTTCCTCTATCCATTGATGTAAATTTCATTTCCATATTTGCTTTGGGTAGAAAAATAACGCTGGAAGAATGCAAGAGTTCTTGTTCTTCTGCTTGCTATTTTTCTAAATTCTCCGTTTGTCTACACGTTACAGGTTGTGTTCCCACGCAAAGATGGGTCAATATATTGGACAATAACAGACCTGAAAACTGTCCAAATCCAACAATCTTGGTGGCATCTGAAAGAGCACATCTTTTTCTATCCATTAATGGAAGTTTCATTTCCATATTTGCTTTGGGTAGAAAAATAACGTTGGAAGTTTGCAAGAGTTCTTGTTCTTCTGATTGCTATTTTTTGAAATTCTCCGTTTGCCTACACGTTACAGGTTGTGTTCCCACGCAAAGATGGGCAATATATTGGACAATAACAACCTGAAAACTGTCCAAATCCAACAATCTTCGTGGCATCTGAAAGAACACATCTTTTTCTATCCATTAATGGAAGTTTCATTTCCATATTTGCTTTGGGTAGAAAAATAACGTTGGAAGTTTGCAAGAGTTCTTGTTCTTTTGCTTGCTATTTTTTGAAATTCTCCGTTTGCCTACACGTTACAGGTTGTGTTCCCACGCAAAGATGGGTCCATATATTGGACCATAACAGACCTGAAAACTGTCCAAATCGAGCAATCGTGGTGGCATCTGAAAGAGCACATCTTTCTCTATCCATTGATGTAAGTTTCATTTCCATATTTGCTTTGGGTAGCGAAATTACGCTGGAAGAATGCAAGAGTTCTTGTTCTTCTGCTAGCTATTTTTTTATTTCTCTAGTTGTGTACACATTACAGGTAGTCTTCCCGCGCAAACAGGTTCCATATCTTGAATCATAAAAGAACTGGCAATTGTCTAAATCCGGCAATCTTGATGGCATCTGAAAGAGCACATCTTCCTCTATCCATTGATGTAAGTTTCATTTCCATATTTGCTTTGGGTAGAAAAATAACGCTGGAAGAATGCAAGAGTTCTTGTTCTTCTGCTTGCTATTTTTCTAAATTCTCCGTTTGTCTACACGTTACAGGTTGTGTTCCCACGCAAAGATGGGCAATATATTGGACAATAAC
>NC_141788.1:15159123-15188712 GCF_054643075.1 Acanthaster planci
AAATTACGCTGGTCACAAGAGTTCTTGTTCTATTACTTGCCATTTTTGGAAATTCTCCGTTTGTCTACGTGCTACAGGTTTTGTTCCCGCGCAAAGATGGGTCCCTATATTGGACCATAACAGACCTGAAAACTGTCTAAATCCAGCAATTCTGGTGGCATATTGAAGAGCACATCGTTTTCTATCCATTGATGTAAGTTTCATTTCCATATTTGCTTTGGGTAGAAAAATAACGCTGGAAGAATTCAAGAGTTCTTTTTCTTCTGCTTGTAATTTTTTTTAATAACCCGTTTCCCTACAAGTAACAGGTTGTGTTCCCACGCAAAGATGGGTCCATATATTGGACCATAACAGACCTGAAAACTGTCCAAATCCAACAATCTTGGTGGCATCTGAAAGAACACATCTTTCTCTATTTATTAATGGATGTTTCATTTCCATATTTGTTTTGGGTACAAAAATAACGTTGGAAGTTTGCAAGAGTTCTTGTTCTTCTGCTTGCTATTTTTTTAAATTCTCCGTTTGCCTACACGTTGCAGGTTGTGTTTGAGCGCAAAGAGGGGTCCCTATATTGGATCATAACACACCTGATAACTGTCTAAATCACGCAATCTTGGTGGCATCTGAAAGAGCACATCGTTCTCTATCCATTAATGTAAGTTGCATTTCCATATTTGCTTTGGGTAGAAAAATAACGCTGGAAGAATGCAAGAGTTCTTGTTCTATTGCTTGCTATTTTTTGAAATTCTCCGTTTGTCTACACGTTACAGGTTGTGATCCCACGCAAAGAGGGGTCCCTATATTGGACCATAACAGACCTGAAAACTATCTAAATCAAACAATCTTGGTGGCATCTGAAAGAGCACATCTTTCTCTATCCATTGATGTAAGTTTCATTTCCATATTTGCTTTGGGTAGAAAAATAACGCTGGAAGAATTCAAGAGTTCTTTTTCTTCTGCTTGCTAATTTTTTAAATTCTCCGTTTCCCTACAAGTAACAGGTTGTGTTCCTGCGCAAAGATGGGTCCCTATATTGGACCATAACAGACCTGAAAAATATCCAAATCCAGCAATCGTGGTGGCATCTGAAAGAGCACATCCTTTTCTATCCATCGATGTAAGTTTCATTTCCATATTTGCTTTGGGTAGAAAAATAACGTTGGAAGTTTGCAAGAGTTCTTGTTCTTCTGCTTGCTATTTTTTTAAATTCTCCGTTTGCCTACACGTTGCAGGTTGTGTTCCCGCGCAAAGAGGGGTCCCTATATTGGACCATAACAGACCTGAAAACTATCCAAATCAAACAATCTTGGTGGCATCTGAAAGAGCACATCCTTCTCTATCCATTGATGTAAGTTTCATTTCCATATTTGCTTCGGGTAGAAAAATAACGCTGGAAGAATGCAAGAGTTCTTGTTCTATTGCTTGCTATTTTTTGAAATTTTCCGTTTGTCTACACGTTACAGGTTGTGTTTGAGCGCAAGGATAGGTCCATATATTGGACCATAACAGACCTGATAACTGTCCAAATCACGCAATCTTGGTGGCATCTAAATGAGCACATCTTTCTCTATCCATTGATGTAAGTTTCATTTCCATATTTGCTTTGGGTAGGAAAATAATGCTGGAAGAATGTAAGAGTTCTTGTTCTTCTGCTTGTTTTTTTGGAAATTCTACGATTGTCTACGTGCGACAGGTTGTGTTCCCGCGCAAAGAGGGGTCCATATATTGGACCATAACAGACCTGAAAACTGTCCAAATCCAACAATCTAGGTGACATCTGCAAGAGCACATCTTTCTCTACTTATTGATGTACGTTTCATTTCCATATTTGGTTTTGGTAGAAAAATAACCCTGAAAGAATACAAGAGTTCTTGTTCTTTTGCTTGCTATTTTTTAATTTCTCTGGTTTTGTACACATTACAAGAAGTCTTCCCGCGCAAACAGGTTCCATATCTTGAAGCATAAAAGAACTGGCAATTGTCTAAATCCGGCAATCTTGGTGGCATCTGAAAGAGCACATCCTTCTCTATCCATTGATGTAAGTTTCATTTCCATATTTGCTCTTGGTAGCGAAATTACGCTGGAAGAATGCGAAAGTTATTGTTCTATTACTTGCTATTTTTTTTAAATTCTCCGTTTGTCTACACGTTACAGGTTGTGTTTGAGCGCAAAGATGGGTCCATATATTGGACCATAACAGACCTGAAAACTGTCTAAATCCAGCAATTCTGGTGGCATATTGAAGAGCACATCGTTCTCTATCCATTGATGTAAGTTTCATTTCCATATTTGCTTTGGGTAGAAAAATAACGCTGGAAGAATTCAAGAGTTCTTTTTCTTCTGCTTGCTATTATTTAAAATTCTCCGTTTCCCTACAAGTAACAGGTTGTGTTCCTGCGCAAAGATGGGTCCCTATATTGGACCATAACAGACCTGAAAACTATCCAAATCCAGCAATATTGGGGGCATCTGAAAGAACACATCTTTCTCTATCCCTTAATGGATGTTTCATTTCCATATTTGTTTTGGGTACAAAAATAACCTTGGAAGTTTGCAAGAGTTCTTGTTCTTCTGCTTGCTATTTTTTTTTCAAATTTTCCGTTTGCCTACACGTTACAGGTTGTGTTCCCGCGCAAAGAGGGGTCCCTATATTGGACCATAACAGACCTGAAAACTGTCCAAATCAAACAATCTTGGTGGCATCTGAAAGAGCACATCCTTCTCTATCCATTGATGTAAGTTTCATTTCCATATTTGCTTCGGGTAGAAAAATAACGCTGGAAGAATGCAAGAGTTCTTGTTCTATTGCTTGCTATTTTTTGAAATTTTCCGTTTGTCTTCACGTTACAGGTTGTGTTTGAGCGCAAAGAGGGGTCCATATATTGGACCATAACAGACCTAATAACTGTCTAAATCACGCAATCTTGGTGGCATCTGAAAGAGCACATCGTTCTCTATCCATTAATGTAAGTTTCATTTCCATATTTGCTTTGGGTAGAAAAATAACGCTGGAAGAATGCAAGAGTTCTTCTGATTGCTATTTTTTGAAATTCTCCGTTTGCCTACACGTTACAGGTTGTGTTCCCACGCAAAGATGGGTCCATATATTGGACCATAACAGACCTGAAAACTGTCTAAATCCAGCAATCCTGGTAGCATCTTGAAGAGCACATCGTTCTCTATCCATTATTGTAAGTTTCATTTCCATATTTGGTCTTGGTACCGAAATTACGCTGGAAGAATGCAAGAGTTCTTGTTCTATTACTTGCTATTTTTTTAAATTCTCCGTTTGCCTACACGTTACAGGTTGTGTTCCCGCACAAAGATGGGTCCATATATTGGACCATAACAGACCTGAAAACTGTCTAAATCCAGCAATCCTGGTAGCATCTTGAAGACCACTTCTTTCTCTATCCATTGATGTAAGTTTCATTTCCATATTTGCTTTGGGTAGAAAAATAACGCTGGAAGAATGCAAGAGTTCTTGTTCTATTGCTTGCTATTTTTTGAAATTCTCCGTTTGTCTACACGTTACAGGTTGTGATCCCACGCAAAGAGGGGTCCATATATTGGACCATAACAGACCTGAAAACTGTCCAAATCCAACAATCTTGGTGGCATCGGAAAGACCACATCTTTCCCTATCTGTTGATGTAAGTTTCATTTCCATATTTGCTTCGGGTAGAAAAATAACGCTGGAAGAATGCAAGAGTTCTTGTTCTATTGCTTGCTATTTTTTGAAATTCTCCGTTTGTCTACACGTTACAGGTTGTGTTCCCGCGCAAACAGGTTCAATATATTAAAGCATAAAACAACTGGCGATTGTTCAAATCTGGCAATTTTGGTGGCATCTGAAAGAGCACATCTTTTTCTATTTATTGATGTAAGTTTCATTTCCATATTTGCTTTGGGTAGAAAAATAACGCTGGAAGAATGCAAGAGTTCTTGTTCTTCTGCTTGCTTTTTTTTTCAAATTCTCCGTTTCCCTCCACGTAACAGGTTGTGTTCCTGCGCAAAGAGGGGTCCATATATTGGACCATAACAGACCTGAAAACTGTCCAAATCCAACAATCTTGGTGGCATCTGAAAGAGCACATCTTTCTCTATTTATTGATGTAAGTTTCATTTCCATATTTGCTTTGGGTAGAAAAATAACGCTGGAAGAATGCAAGAGTTCTTATTCTTCTGCTTGTTTTTTTGGAAATTCTCCGTTTGTCTACGTGCTACAGGTTGTGTTCCCGCGCAAAGAGGGGTCCATATATTGGACCATAACAGACCTGAAAACTGTCCAAATCCAACAATCTTGGTGACATCTTGAAGAGCACATCGTTCTCTATCCATTATTGTAAGTTTCATTTCCATATTTGGTCTTGGTACCGAAATTACGCTGAAAGAATGCAAGAGTTCTTGTTCTATTACTTGCTATTTTTTGAAATTCTCCGTTTGCCTACACGTTACAGGTTGTGTTCCCGCACAAAGATGGGTCCATATATTGGACCAAAACAGACCTGAAAACTGTCTAAATCCAGCAATCATGGTAGCATCTTGAAGACCACTTCTTTCTCTATCCATTGATGTAAGTTTCATTTCCATATTTGCTTTGGGTAGAAAAATAACGCTGGAAGAATGCAAGAGTTCTTGTTCTATTGCTTGCTATTTTTTGAAATTCTCCATTTGTCTACACGTTTCAGGTTGTGATCCCACGCAAAGAGGGGTCCATATATTGGACCATAACAGACCTGAAAACTGTCCAAATCCAACAATCTTGGTGGCATCTGAAAGACCACATCTTTCCCTATCTGTTGATGTAAGTTTCATTTCCATATTTCCTTTGGGTAGAAAAATAACTCTGGAAGAATGCAAGAGTTCTTATTCTTCTGCTTGTTTTTTTGGAAATTCTCCGTTTGTCTACGTGCTACAGGTTTTGTTCCCGCGCAAAGATGGGTCCCTATATTGGACCATAACAGACCTGAAAACTGTCCAAATCCAGCAATCGTGGTGGCATCTGAAAGAGCACATCTTTCTCTATTTATTGATGTAAGTTTCATTTCCATATTTGCTTTGGGTAGAAAAATAACGCTGGAAGTTTGCAAGAGTTCTTGTTCTTCTGCTTGCTATTTTTTTAAATTCTCCGTTTCCCTCCACGTAACAGGTTGTGTTCCTGCGCAAAGAGGGGTCCATATATTGGACCATAACAGACCTGAAAACTGTCCAAATCCAACAATCATGGTGGCATCTGAAAGAGCACATCTTTTTCTATTTATTGATGTAAGTTTCATTTCCATATTTGCTTTGGGTAGAAAAATAACGCTGGAAGTTTGCAAGAGTTCTTGTTCTATTGCTTGCTATTTTTTGAAATTCTCCGTTTGTCTACACGTTACAGGTTGTGTTTGAGCGCAAAGATAGGTCCATATATTGGACCATAACAGACCTGATAACTGTCCAAATCACGCAATCTTGGTGGCATCTAAATGAGCACATCTTTCTCTATCCATTGATGTAAGTTTCATTTCTATATTTGCTTTGGGTAGGAAAATAATGCTGGAAGAATGTAAGAGTTCTTGTTCTTCTGCTTGTTTTTTTAAATTCTACGATTGTCTACGTGCTACAGGTTGTGTTCCCGAGAAAAGAGGGGTCCATATATTGGACCATAACAGACCTGAAAACTGTCCAAATCCAGCAATCTTGGTGGCATCTGCAAGAGCACATCTTTCTCTATTTATTGATGTACGTTTCATTTCCATATTTGGTTTTGGTAGAAAAATAACCCTGAAAGAATACAAGAGTTCTTGTTCTTTTGCTTGCTATTTTTTAATTTCTCTGGTTTTGTACACATTACAGGAAGTCTTCCCGCGCAAACAGGTTCCATATCTTGAAGCATAAAAGAACTGGCAATTGTCTAAATCCGGCAATCTTGGTGGCATCTGAAAGAGCACATCTTTCTCTATCCATTGATGTAAGTTTCATTTCCATATTTGCTTTGGGTAGAAAAATAACGCTGGAAGTTTGCAAGAGTTCTTGTTCTTCTGCTTGCTTTTTTTTTCAAATTCTCCGTTTCCCTCCACGTAACAGGTTGTGTTCCTGCGCAAAGAGGGGTCCATATATTGGACCATAACAGACCTGAAAACTGTCCAAATCCAACAATCATGGTGGCATCTGAAAGAGCACATCTTTTTCTATTTATTGATGTAAGTTTCATTTCCATATTTGCTTTGGGTAGAAAAATAACGCTGGAAGTTTGCAAGAGTTCTTGTTCTATTGCTTGCTATTTTTTGAAATTCTCCGTTTGTCTACACGTTACAGGTTGTGTTTGAGCGCAAAGATAGGTCCATATATTGGACCATAACAGACCTGATAACTGTCCAAATCACGCAATCTTGGTGGCATCTAAATGAGCACATCTTTCTCTATCCATTGATGTAAGTTTCATTTCCATATTTGCTTTGGGTAGGAAAATAATGCTGGAAGAATGTAAGAGTTCTTGTTCTTCTGCTTGTTTTTTTGGAAATTCTACGATTGTCTACGTGCTACAGGTTGTGTTCCCGCGCAAAGAGGGGTCCATATATTGGACCATAACAGACCTGAAAACTGTCCAAATCCAACAATCTTGGTGACATCTGCAAGAGCACATCTTTCTCTATTTATTGATGTACGTTTCATTTCCATATTTGGTTTGGGTAGAAAAATAACCCTGGAAGAATGCAAGAGTTCTTGTTCTATTGCTTGCTATTTTTTAATTTCTCTGGTTGTGTACACATTACAGGTAGTCTTCCCGCGCAAACAGGTTCCATATCTTGAAGCATAAAAGAACTGGCAATTGTCTAAATCCGGCAATCTTGGTGGCATCTGAAAGAGCACATCTTTCTCTATCCATTGATGTAAGTTTCATTTCCATATTTGCTTTGGGTAGAAAAATAACGCTGGAAGAATGCAAGAGTTCTTTTTCTTCTGCTTGCTATTTTTTGAAATTCCCCGTTTGCCTACTCGTTACAGGTTGTGTTCCCGCACAAAGAGGGTCCATATATTGGACCATAACAGACCTGAAAACTGTCTAAATCCAGCAGTTCTGGTGGCATATTGAAGAGCACATCGTTCTCTATCCATTGATGTAAGTTTCATTTCCACACTTGCTTTGGGTAGAAAAATAACGCTGGAAGAATTCAAGAGTTCTTTTTCTTCTGTTTGCAATTTTTTTTAATAACCCGTTTCCCTACAAGTAACAGGTTGTGTTCCTGCGCAAAGATGGGTCCCTATATTGGACCATAACAGACCTGAAAACTGTCCAAATCCAGCAATCGTGGTGGCATCTGAAAGAGCACATCTTTCTCTATCCATTGATGTACGTTTCATTTCCATATTTGCTTCGGGTAGAAAAATAACGCTGGAAGAATGCAGGAGTTCTTGTTCTATTGCTTGCTGTTTTCTTTAAATTCTCCGTTTGTCTACACGTTACAGGTTGTGTTTGAGCGCAAAGATGGGTCCATATATTGGACCATAACAGGCCTGAAAACTGTCTAAATCCAGCAATCCTGGTGGCAACTTGAAGAGCACATCTGTCTCTTTCCATTGATGTAAGTTTCATTTCCATATTTGCTTTTGGTAGCGAAATTACGCTGGAAGAATGCAAGAGTTCTTGTTCTATTACTTGCTATTTTTTGAAATTCCCCGTTTGCCTACTCGTTACAGGTTGTGTTCCCGCACAAAGAGGGTCCATATATTGGACCATAACAGACCTGAAAACTGTCTAAATCCAGCAATTCTGGTGGCATATTGAAGAGCACATCGTTCTCTATCCATTGATGTAAGTTTCATTTCCATATTTGCTTTGGGTAGAAAAATAACGCTGGAAGAATTCAAGAGTTCTTTTTCTTCTGCTTGCTATTTTTTAAAATTCTCCGTTTCCCTACAAGTAACAGGTTGTGTTCCTGCGCAAAGATGGGTCCCTATATTGGACCATAACAGACCTGAAAACTATCCAAATCCAGCAATATTGGGGGCATCTGAAAGAACACATCTTTCTCTATCCATTAATGGATGTTTCATTTCCATATTTGTTTTGGGTACAAAAATAACCTTGGAAGTTTGCAAGAGTTCTTGTTCTTCTGCTTGCTATTTTTTTAAATTCTCCGTTTGCCTACACGTTACAGGTTGTGTTCCCGCGCAAAGAGGGGTCCCTATATTGGACCATAACAGACCTGAAAACTATCCAAATCAAACAATCTTGGTGGCATCTGAAAGAGCACATCCTTCTCTATCCATTGATGTAAGTTTCATTTCCATATTTGCTTCGGGTAGAAAAATAACGCTGGAAGAATGCAAGAGTTCTTGTTCTATTACTTGCTATTTTTTGAAATTCTCCGTTTGCCTACACGTTACAGGTTGTGTTCCCGCGCAAAGAGGGGTCCCTATATTGGACCATAACAGACCTGAAAACTATCCAAATCAAACAATCTTGGTGGCATCTGAAAGAGCACATCCTTCTCTATCCATTGATGTAAGTTTCATTTCCATATTTGCTTTGGGTAGAAAAATAACGCTGGAAGAATTCAAGAGTTCTTTTTCTTCTGCTTGCTATTTTTTTAAAATTCTCCGTTTCCCTACAAGTAACAGGTTGTGTTTGAGCGCAAAGATGGGTCCCTATATTGGACCATAACAGACCTGAAAACTATCCAAATCCAGCAATATTGGGGGCATCTGAAAGAACACATCTTTCTCTATCCATTAATGGATGTTTCATTTCCATATTTGTTTTGGGTACAAAAATAACCTTGGAAGTTTGCAAGAGTTCTTGTTCTTCTGCTTGCTATTTTTAAATTCTCCGTTTGCCTACACGTTACAGGTTGTGTTCCCGCGCAAAGAGGGGTCCCTATATTGGACCATAACAGACCTGAAAACTATCCAAATCAAACAATCTTGGTGGCATCTGAAAGAGCACATCCTTCTCTATCCATTGATGTAAGTTTCATTTCCATATTTGCTTCGGGTAGAAAAATAACGCTGGAAGAATGCAAGAGTTCTTGTTCTATTGCTTGCTATTTTTTGAAATTCTCCGTTTGTCTACACGTTACAGGTTGTGTTTGAGCGCAAGGATAGGTCCATATATTGGACCATAACAGACCTGATAACTGTCCAAATCACGCAATCTTGGTGGCATCTAAATGAGCACATCTTTCTCTATCCATTGATGTAAGTTTCATTTCCATATTTGCTTTGGGTAGGAAAATAATGCTGGAAGAATGTAAGAGTTCTTGTTCTTCTGCTTGTTTTTTTGGAAATTCTACGATTGTCTACGTGCGACAGGTTGTGTTCCCGCGCAAAGAGGGGTCCATATATTGGACCATAACAGACCTGAAAACTGTCCAAATCCAACAATCTAGGTGACATCTGCAAGAGCACATCTTTCTCTACTTATTGATGTACGTTTCATTTCCATATTTGGTTTTGGTAGAAAAATAACCCTGAAAGAATACAAGAGTTCTTGTTCTTTTGCTTGCTATTTTTTAATTTCTCTGGTTTTGTACACATTACAGGAAGTCTTCCCGCGCAAACAGGTTCCATATCTTGAAGCATAAAAGAACTGGCAATTGTCTAAATCCGGCAATCTTGGTGGCATCTGAAAGAGCACATCTTTCTCTATCCATTGATGTAAGTTTCATTTCCATATTTGCTTTGGGTAGCGAAATTACGCTGGAAGAATGCAAGAGTTCTTGTTCTATTACTTGCTATTTTTTTTAAATTCTCCGTTTGCCTACACGTTACAGGTTGTGTCCCCGCGCAAAGAGGGGTCCATATATTGGACCATAACAGACCTGAAAACTGTCTAAATCCAGCAATCCTGGTAGCATCTTGAAGAGCACATCGTTCTCTATCCATTGATGTAAGTTTCATTTCCATATTTGCTCTTGGTATCGAAATTACGCTGGAAGAATGCAAGAGTTCTTGTTCTATTGCTTGCCATTTTTTGAAATTCTCCGTTTGTCTACACGTTACAGGTTGTGTTCCCACGCAAAGATGGCTCCATATATTGGACCATAACAGACCTGAAAACTGTCCAAATCCAACAATCTTGGTGGCATCTGAAAGACCACATCTTTCTCTATCTATTGATGTAAGTTTCATTTCCATATTTGGTTTGGTAACAAAATTACGCTGGAAGTTTGCAAGAGTTCTTGTTCTATTACTTGCTATTTTTTGAAATTTTCCGTTTGCCTACACGTTACAGGTCGTGTTCCCGCGCAAACAGGTTCAATATATTGAAGCATAAAACAACTGGCGATTGTTCAAATCTGGCAATTTTGGTGGCATCTGAAAGAGCACATCTTTTTCTATTTATTGATGTAAGTTTCATTTCCATATTTGCTTTGGGTAGAAAAATAACGCTGGAAGAATGCAAGAGTTCTTCTGATTGCTATTTTTTGAAATTCTCCGTTTGCCTACACGTTACAGGTTGTGTTCCCACGCAAAGATGGGTCCATATATTGGACCATAACAGACCTGAAAACTGTCTAAATCCGGCAATCCTGGTGGCATCTTGAAGAGCAAATCTTTCTCTATCCATTATTGTAAGTTTCATTTCCATATTTGCTCTTGGTAGCGAAATTACGCTGGAAGAATGCGAAAGTTATTGTTCTATTACTTGCTATTTTTTTTAATTCTCCGTTTGCCTACACGTTACAGGTTGTGTTCCCACGCAAAGATGGGTCCATATATTGGACCATAACAGACCTGAAAACTGTCTAAATCCAGCAATCCTGGTAGCATCTTGAAGAGCACATCGTTCTCTATCCATTATTGTAAGTTTCATTTCCATATTTGGTCTTGGTACCGAAATTACGCTGGAAGAATGCAAGAGTTCTTGTTCTATTACTTGCTATTTTTTTTAAATTCTCCGTTTGCCTACACGTTACAGGTTGTGTTCCCGCGCAAAGATGGGTCCATATATTGGACCATAACAGACCTGATAACTGTCCAAATCCAGCAATCTTGGTGGCATCTGAAAGAGCACATCGTTCTCTATCCATTGATGTAAGTTTCATTTCCATATTTGCTTTGGGTAGAAAAATAACGCTGGAAGAATGCAAGAGTTCTTGTTCTATTACTTGCTATTTTTTGAAATTCTCCGTTTGCCTACACGTTACAGGTTGTGTTCCCGCACAAAGATGGGTCCATATATTGGACCATAACAGACCTGAAAACTGTCTAAATCCAGCAATCCTGGTAGCATCTTGAAGACCACTTCTTTCTCTATCCATTGATGTAAGTTTCATTTCCATATTTGCTTTGGGTAGAAAAATAACGCTGGAAGAATGCAAGAGTTCTTGTTCTATTGCTTGCTATTTTTTGAAATTCTCCGTTTGTCTACACGTTACAGGTTGTGATCCCACGCAAAGAGGGGTCCATATATTGGACCATAACAGACCTGAAAACTGTCCAAATCCAACAATCTTGGTGGCATCTGAAAGACCACATCTTTCTCTATCTGTTGATGTAAGTTTCATTTCCATATTTGCTTTGGGTAGAAAAATAACTCTGGAAGAATGCAAGAGTTCTTATTCTTCCGCTTGTTTTTTTGGAAATTCTCCGTTTGTCTACGTGCTACAGGTTTTGTTCCCGCGCAAAGATGGGTCCCTATATTGGACCATAACAGACCTGAAAACTGTCCAAATCCAGCAATCGTGGTGGCATCTGAAAGAGCACATCGTTCTCTGTATCCATTGATGTAAGTTTCATTTCCATATTTGCTTCCGGTACAAAAATAACGCTGGAAGAATGCAAGAGTTCTTGTTCTATTACTTGCTATTTTTTGAAATTCCCCGTTTGCCTACTCGTTACAGGTTGTGTTCCCGCACAAAGAGGGTCCATATATTGGACCATAACAGACCTGAAAACTGTCTAAATCCAGCAATTCTGGTGGCATATTGAAGAGCACATCGTTCTCTATCCATTGATGTAAGTTTCATTTCCATATTTGCTTTGGGTAGAAAAATAACGCTGGAAGAATTCAAGAGTTCTTTTTCTTCTGCTTGCTATTTTTTAAAATTCTCCGTTTCCCTACAAGTAACAAGTTGTGTTTGAGCGCAAAGATGGGTCCATATATTGGACCATAACATACCTGAAAACTGTCCAAATCCAACAATCTTGGTGGCATCTGAAAGACCACATCTTTCTCTATCTATTGATGTAAGTTTCATTTCCATATTTGGTTTGGTAACAAAATTACGCTGGAAGTTTGCAAGAGTTCTTGTTCTATTACTTGCTATTTTTTGAAATTTTCCGTTTGCCTACACGTTACAGGTCGTGTTCCCGCGCAAACAGGTTCAATATATTAAAGCATAAAACAACTGGCGATTGTTCAAATCTGGCAATTTTGGTGGCATCTGAAAGAGCACATCTTTTTCTATTTATTGATGTAAGTTTCATTTCCATATTTGCTTTGGGTAGAAAAATAACGCTGGAAGAATGCAAGAGTTCTTCTGATTGCTATTTTTTGAAATTCTCCGTTTGCCTACACGTTACAGGTTGTGTTCCCACGCAAAGATGGGTCCATATATTGGACCATAACAGACCTGAAAACTGTCTAAATCCGGCAATCCTGGTGGCATCTTGAAGAGCAAATCTTTCTCTATCCATTATTGTAAGTTTCATTTCCATATTTGCTTTTGGTAGCGAAATTACGCTGGAAGAATGCAAGAGTTCTTGTTCTATTACTTGCTATTTTTTGAAATTCTCCGTTTGCCTACTCGTTCCAGGTCGTGTTCCCGCGCAAACAGGTTCAATATATTGAAGCATAAAACAACTGGCGATTGTTTAAATCTGGCAGTTTTGGTGGCATCTGAAAGAGCACATCTTTTTCTATTTATTGATGTAAGTTTCATTTCCATATTTGCTTTGGGTAGAAAAATAACGCTGGAAGAATGCAAGAGTTCTTCTGATTGCTATTTTTTGAAATTCTCCGTTTGCCTACACGTTACAGGTTGTGTTCCCACGCAAAGATGGGTCCATATATTGGACCATAACAGACCTGAAAACTGTCTAAATCCAGCAATCCTGGTAGCATCTTGAAGAGCACATCGTTCTCTATCCATTATTGTAAGTTTCATTTCCATATTTGGTCTTGGTACCGAAATTACGCTGGAAGAATGCAAGAGTTCTTGTTCTATTACTTGCTATTTTTTGAAATTCTCCGTTTGCCTACACGTTACAGGTTGTGTTCCCACGCAAAGATGGGTCCATATATTGGACCATAACAGACCTGAAAACTGTCCAAATCCAGCAATCTTGGTGGCATCTGAAAGAGCACATCGTTCTCTATCCATTAATGTAAGTTTCATTTCCATATTTGCTTTGGGTAGAAAAATAACGCTGGAAGAATGCAAGAGTTCTTGTTCTATTACTTGCTATTTTTTGAAATTCTCCGTTTGCCTACACGTTACAGGTTGTGTTCCCGCACAAAGATGGGTCCATATATTGGACCATAACAGACCTGAAAACTGTCTAAATCCAGCAATCCTGGTAGCATCTTGAAGACCACATCTTTCTCTATCCATTGATGTAAGTTTCATTTCCATATTTGCTTTGGGTAGAAAAATAACGCTGGAAGAATGCAAGAGTTCTTGTTCTATTGCTTGCTATTTTTTGAAATTCTCCGTTTGTCTACACGTTACAGGTTGTGATCCCACGCAAAGAGGGGTCCATATATTGGACCATAACAGACCTGAAAACTGTCCAAATCCAACAATCTTGGTGGCATCTGAAAGACCACATCTTTCCCTATCTGTTGATGTAAGTTTCATTTCCATATTTCCTTTGGGTAGAAAAATAACTCTGGAAGAATGCAAGAGTTCTTATTCTTCTGCTTGTTTTTTTGGAAATTCTCCGTTTGTCTACGTGCTACAGGTTTTGTTCCCGCGCAAAGATGGGTCCCTATATTGGACCATAACAGACCTGAAAACTGTCCAAATCCAGCAATCGTGGTGGCATCTGAAAGAGCACATCGTTCTCTGTATCCATTGATGTAAGTTTCATTTCCATATTTGCTTCCGGTACAAAAATAACGCTGGAAGAATGCAAGAGTTCTTGTTCTATTACTTGCTATTTTTTGAAATTCCCCGTTTGCCTACTCGTTACAGGTTGTGTTCCCGCACAAAGAGGGTCCATATATTGGACCATAACAGACCTGAAAACTGTCCAAATCCAGCAATCGTGGTGGCATCTGAAAGAGCACATCTTTCTCTATCCATTGATGTAAGTTTCATTTCCATATTTGCTTTGGGTAGAAAAATAACGCTGGAAGAATTCAAGAGTTCTTTTTCTTCTGCTTGCTATTTTTTTAAATTCTCCGTTTCCCTACAAGTAACAAGTTGTGTTTGAGCGCAAAGATGGGTCCATATATTGGACCATAACATACCTGAAAACTGTCCAAATCCAACAATCTTGGTGGCATCTGAAAGACCACATCTTTCTCTATCTATTGATGTAAGTTTCATTTCCATATTTGGTTTGGTAACAAAATTACGCTGGAAGTTTGCAAGAGTTCTTGTTCTATTACTTGCTATTTTTTGAAATTTTCCGTTTGCCTACACGTTACAGGTCGTGTTCCCGCGCAAACAGGTTCAATATATTGAAGCATAAAACAACTGGCGATTGTTCAAATCTGGCAATTTTGGTGGCATCTGAAAGAGCACATCTTTTTCTATTTATTGATGTAAGTTTCATTTCCATATTTGCTTTGGGTAGAAAAATAACGCTGGAAGAATGCAAGAGTTCTTCTGATTGCTATTTTTTGAAATTCTCCGTTTGCCTACACGTTACAGGTTGTGTTCCCACGCAAAGATGGGTCCATATATTGGACCATAACAGACCTGAAAACTGTCTAAATCCGGCAATCCTGGTGGCATCTTGAAGAGAAAATCTTTCTCTATCCATTATTGTAAGTTTCATTTCCATATTTGCTCTTGGTAGCGAAATTACGCTGGAAGAATGCGAAAGTTATTGTTCTATTACTTGCTATTTTTTTAAATTCTCCGTTTGCCTACACGTTACAGGTTGTGTTCCCACGCAAAGATGGGTCCATATATTGGACCATAACAGACCTGAAAACTGTCTAAATCCAGCAATCCTGGTAGCATCTTGAAGAGCACATCGTTCTCTATCCATTATTGTACGTTTCATTTCCATATTTGGTCTTGGTACCGAAATTACGCTGGAAGAATGCAAGAGTTCTTGTTCTATTACTTGCTATTTTTTGAAATTTTCCGTTTGTCTTCACGTTACAGGTTGTGTTTGAGCGCAAAGAGGGGTCCATATATTGGACCATAACAGACCTAATAGCTGTCTAAATCACAAAATCTTGGTGGCATCTGAAAGAGCACATCGTTCTCTATCAATTAATGTAAGTTTCATTTCCATATTTGCTTTGGGTAGAAAAATAACGCTGGAAGAATGCAAGAGTTCTTCTGATTGCTATTTTTTGAAATTCTCCGTTTGCCTACACGTTACAGGTTGTGTTCCCGCACAAAGATGGGTCCATATATTGGACCATAACAGACCTGAAAACTGTCTAAATCCAGCAATCCTGGTAGCATCTTGAAGACCACTTCTTTCTCTATCCATTGATGTAAGTTTCATTTCCATATTTGCTTTGGGTAGAAAAATAACGCTGGAAGAATGCAAGAGTTCTTCTGATTGCTATTTTTTGAAATTCTCCGTTTGCCTACACGTTACAGGTTGTGTTCCCACGCAAAGATGGGTCCATATATTGGACCATAACAGACCTGAAAACTGTCCAAATCCAACAATCTTGGTGGCATCTGAAAGAGCACATCTTTCTCTATCCATTGATGTAAGTTTCATTTCCATATTTGCTTTGGGTAGAAAAATAACTCTGGAAGAATGCAAGAGTTCTTATTCTTCTGCTTGTTTTTTTGGAAATTCTCCGTTTGTCTACGTGCTACAGGTTTTGTTCCCGCGCAAAGATGGGTCCCTATATTGGACCATAACAGACCTGAAAACTGTCCAAATCCAGCAATCGTGGTGGCATCTGAAAGAGCACATCTTTCTCTATCCATTGATGTACGTTTCATTTCCATATTTGCTTCGGGTAGAAAAATAACGCTGGAAGAATGCAAGAGTTCTTGTTCTATTGCTTGCTATTTTTTTAAATTCTCCGTTTGTCTACACGTTACAGGTTGTGTTTGAGCGCAAAGATGGGTCCATATATTGGACCATGACAGACCTGATAACTGTCCAAAATACGCAATCTTGGTGGCATCTGAAAGAGCACATCGTTCTCTATCCATTTATGTAAGTTTCATTTCCATATTTGCTTCCGGTACAAAAATAACGCTGGAAGAATGCAAGAGTTCTTGTTCTATTACTTGCTATTTTTTGAAATTCCCCGTTTGCCTACTCGTTACAGGTTGTGTTCCCGCACAAAGAGGGTCCATATATTGGACCATAACAGACCTGAAAACTGTCTAAATCCAGCAATTCTGGTGGCATATTGAAGAGCACATCGTTCTCTATCCATTGATGTAAGTTTCATTTCCATATTTGCTTTGGGTAGAAAAATAACGCTGGAAGAATTCAAGAGTTCTTTTTCTTCTGCTTGCTATTTTTTTAAATTCTCCGTTTCCCTACAAGTAACAAGTTGTGTTTGAGCGCAAAGATGGGTCCATATATTGGACCATAACAGACCTGAAAACTGTCCAAATCCAACAATCTTGGTGGCATCTGAAAGACCACATCTTTCTCTATCTATTGATGTAAGTTTCATTTCCATATTTGGTTTGGTAACAAAATTACGCTGGAAGAATGCAAGAGTTCTTGTTCTATTACTTGCTATTTTTTGAAATTTTCCGTTTGCCTACACGTTACAGGTCGTGTTCCCGCGCAAACAGGTTCAATATATTGAAGCATAAAACAACTGGCGATTGTTCAAATCTGGCAATTTTGGTGGCATCTGAAAGAGCACATCTTTTTCTATTTATTGATGTAAGTTTCATTTCCATATTTGCTTTGGGTAGAAAAATAACGCTGGAAGAATGCGAAAGTTATTGTTCTATTACTTGCTATTTTTTTAAATTCTCCGTTTGCCTACACGTTACAGGTTGTGTTCCCACGCAAAGATGGGTCCATATATTGGACCATAACAGACCTGAAAACTGTCCAAATCCAGCAATCTTGGTGGCATCTGAAAGAGCACATCGTTCTCTATCCATTGATGTAAGTTTCATTTCCATATTTGCTTTGGGTAGAAAAATAACGCTGGAAGAATGCAAGAGTTCTTGTTCTATTACTTGCTATTTTTTGAAATTCTCCGTTTGCCTACACGTTACAGGTTGTGTTCCCGCACAAAGATGGGTCCATATATTGGACCATAACAGACCTGAAAACTGTCTAAATCCAGCAATCCTGGTAGCATCTTGAAGACCACTTCTTTCTCTATCCATTGATGTAAGTTTCATTTCCATATTTGCTTTGGGTAGAAAAATAACGCTGGAAGAATGCAAGAGTTCTTCTGATTGCTATTTTTTGAAATTCTCCGTTTGCCTACACGTTACAGGTTGTGTTCCCACGCAAAGATGGGTCCATATATTGGACCATAACAGACCTGAAAACTGTCCAAATCCAACAATCTTGGTGGCATCTGAAAGACCACATCTTTCTCTATCCATTGATGTAAGTTTCATTTCCATATTTGCTTTGGGTAGAAAAATAACTCTGGAAGAATGCAAGAGTTCTTATTCTTCTGCTTGTTTTTTTGGAAATTCTCCGTTTGTCTACGTGCTACAGGTTTTGTTCCCGCGCAAAGATGGGTCCCTATATTGGACCATAACAGACCTGAAAACTGTCCAAATCCAGCAATCGTGGTGGCATCTGAAAGAGCACATCTTTCTCTATCCATTGATGTACGTTTCATTTCCATATTTGCTTCGGGTAGAAAAATAACGCTGGAAGAATGCAAGAGTTCTTGTTCTATTGCTTGCTATTTTTTTAAATTCTCCGTTTGTCTACACGTTACAGGTTGTGTTTGAGCGCAAAGATGGGTCCATATATTGGACCATAACAGACCTGATAACTGTCCAAATCACGCAATCTTGGTGGCATCTGAAAGAGCACATCGTTCTCTGTATCCATTGATGTAAGTTTCATTTCCATATTTGCTTCCGGTACAAAAATAACGCTGGAAGAATGCAAGAGTTCTTGTTCTATTACTTGCTATTTTTTGAAATTCCCCGTTTGCCTACTCGTTACAGGTTGTGTTCCCGCACAAAGAGGGTCCATATATTGGACCATAACAGACCTGAAAACTGTCTAAATCCAGCAATTCTGGTGGCATATTGAAGAGCACATCGTTCTCTATCCATTGATGTAAGTTTCATTTCCATATTTGCTTTGGGTAGAAAAATAACGCTGGAAGAATTCAAGAGTTCTTTTTCTTCTGCTTGCTATTTTTTAAATTCTCCGTTTCCCTACAAGTAACAAGTTGTGTTTGAGCGCAAAGATGGGTCCATATATTGGACCATAACAGACCTGAAAACTGTCCAAATCCAACAATCTTGGTGGCATCTGAAAGAGCACATCCTTCTCTATCCATTGATGTAAGTTTCATTTCCATATTTGCTTTTGGTAACGAAATTACGCTGGAAGAATGCAAGAGTTCTTGTTCTATTACTTGCTATTTTTTGAAATTTTCCGTTTGCCTACACGTTACAGGTCGTGTTCCCGCGCAAACAGGTTCAATATATTGAAGCATAAAACAACTGGCGATTGTTCAAATCTGGCAATTTTGGTGGCATCTGAAAGAGCACATCTTTTTCTATTTATTGATGTAAGTTTCATTTCCATATTTGCTTTGGGTAGAAAAATAACGCTGGAAGAATGCGAAAGTTATTGTTCTATTACTTGCTATTTTTTTAAATTCTCCGTTTGCCTACACGTTACAGGTTGTGTTCCCACGCAAAGATGGGTCCATATATTGGACCATAACAGACCTGAAAACTGTCCAAATCCAGCAATCTTGGTGGCATCTGAAAGAGCACATCGTTCTCTATCCATTAATGTAAGTTTCATTTCCATATTTGCTTTGGGTAGAAAAATAACGCTGGAAGAATGCAAGAGTTCTTGTTCTATTACTTGCTATTTTTTTAAATTCTCCGTTTGCCTACACGTTACAGGTTGTGTTCCCGCGCAAAGAGGGGTCCATATATTGGACCATAACAGACCTGAAAACTGTCTAAATCCAGCAATCCTGGTAGCATCTTGAAGACCACTTCTTTCTCTATCCATTGATGTAAGTTTCATTTCCATATTTGCTTTGGGTAGAAAAATAACGCTGGAAGAATGCAAGAGTTCTATTGATTGCTATTTTTTGAAATTCTCCGTTTGCCTACACGTTACAGGTTGTGTTCCCACGCAAAGATGGGTCCATATATTGGACCATAACAGACCTGAAAACTGTCCAAATCCAACAATCTTGGTGGCATCTGAAAGACCACATCTTTCCCTATCTGTTGATGTAAGTTTCATTTCCATATTTCCTTTGGGTAGAAAAATAACTCTGGAAGAATGCAAGAGTTCTTATTCTTCTGCTTGTTTTTTTGGAAATTCTCCGTTTGTCTACGTGCTACAGGTTTTGTTCCCGCGCAAAGATGGGTCCCTATATTGGACCATAACAGACCTGAAAACTGTCCAAATCCAGCAATCGTGGTGGCATCTGAAAGAGCACATCTTTCTCTATCCATTGATGTACGTTTCATTTCCATATTTGCTTCGGGTAGAAAAATAACGCTGGAAGAATGCAAGAGTTCTTGTTCTATTGCTTGCTATTTTTTTAAATTCTCCGTTTGTCTACACGTTACAGGTTGTGTTTGAGCGCAAAGATGGGTCCATATATTGGACCATAACAGACCTGATAACTGTCCAAATCACGCAATCTTGGTGGCATCTGAAAGAGCACATCGTTCTCTATATCCATTGATGTAAGTTTCATTTCCATATTTGCTTCGGGTACAAAAATAACGCTGGAAGAATGCAAGAGTTCTTGTTCTTCTGCTTGCTATTTTTTGAAATTCTCCGTTTGCCTACACGTTACAGGCCGTGTTCCCGCGCAAAAATGGGTCCATATATTGGACCATAACAGACCTGAAAACTGTCTAAATCCAGCAATCCTGGTAGCATCTTGAAGACCACTTCTTTCTCTATCCATTGATGTAAGTTTCATTTCCATATTTGCTTTGGGTAGAAAAATAACGCTGGAAGAATGCAAGAGTTCTTCTGCTTGCTATTTTTTGAAATTCTCCGTTTGCCTACACGTTACAGGTCGTGTTCCCGCGCAAAAATGGGTCCATATATTGGACCATAACAGACCTGAAAACTGTCCAAATCCAACAATCTTGGTGGCATCTGCAAGAGCACATCCTTCGCTATCCATTGATGTAAGTTTCATTTCCATATTTGCTCTTGGTATCGAAATTACGCTGGAAGAATGCAAGAGTTCTTGTTCTATTGCTTGCTATTTTTTGAAATTTTCCGTTTGTCTACACGTTACAGGTTGTGTTTGAGCGCAAAGATGGGTCCATATATTGGATCATAACATACCTGATAACTGTCTAAATCACGCAATCTTGGTGGCATCTGAAAGAGCACATCTTTCTCTATCCATTTAATGTAAGTTTCATTTCCATATTTGCTTGGGTAGAAAATTAACGCTGGAAGAATGCAAGAGTTCTTCTGATTGCTATTTTTTGAAATTTTCCGTTTGCCTACACGTTACAGGTTGTGTTCCCACGCAAAGATGGGTCCATATATTGGACCATAACAGACCTGAAAACTGTCCAAATCCAACAATCTTGGTGGCATCTGAAAGAACACATCTTTCTCTATTTATTAATGGATGTTTCATTTCCATATTTGTTTTGGGTACAAAAATAACGCTGGAAGAATGCAAGAGTTCTTCTGATTGCTATTTTTTGAAATTCTCCGTTTGCCTACACGTTGGAGGTTGTGTTCCCGCGCAAAGAGGGGTCCCTATATTGGATCATAACACACCTGATAACTGTCTAAATCACGCAATCTTGGTGGCATCTGAAAGAGCACATCGTTCTCTATCCATTAATGTAAGTTGCATTTCCATATTTGTTTTGGGTAGAGAAATAACGCTGGAAGAATGCAAGAGTTCTTGTTCTTCTGCTTGCTATTTTTTGAAATTCTCCGTTTGCCTACACGTTACAGGTTGTGTTCCCGCGCAAAGATGGGTCCATATATTGGACCATAACAGACCTGAAAACTGTCTAAATCCAGCAATCCTGGTAGCATCTTGAAGACCACATCTTTCTCTATCCATTGATGTAAGTTTCATTTCCATATTTGCTTTGGGTAGAAAAATAACGCTGGAAGAATGCAAGAGTTCTTCTGATTGCTATTTTTTGAAATTCTCCGTTTGCCTACACGTTACAGGTTGTGTTCCCACGCAAAGATGGGTCCATATATTGGACCATAACAGACCTGAAAACTGTCCAAATCCAACAATCTTGGTGGCATCTGAAAGACCACATCTTTCTCTATCTGTTGATGTAAGTTTCATTTCCATATTTCCTTTGGGTAGAAAAATAACTCTGGAAGAATGCAAGAGTTCTTATTCTTCTGCTTGTTTTTTTGGAAATTCTCCGTTTGTCTACGTGCTACAGGTTTTGTTCCCGCGCAAAGAGGGGTCCATATATTGGACCATAACAGACCTGAAAACTGTCCAAATCCAGCAATCGTGGTGGCATCTGAAAGAGCACATCTTTCTCTATCCATTGATGTACGTTTCATTTCCATATTTGCTTCGGGTAGAAAAATAACGCTGGAAGAATGCAAGAGTTCTTGTTCTATTGCTTGCTATTTTTTTAAATTCTCCGTTTGTCTACACGTTACAGGTTGTGTTTGAGCGCAAAGATGGGTCCATATATTGGACCATAACAGACCTGATAACTGTCCAAATCACGCAATCTTGGTGGCATCTGAAAGAGCACATCGTTCTCTGTATCCATTGATGTAAGTTTCATTTCCATATTTGCTTCCGGTACAAAAATAACGCTGGAAGAATGCAAGAGTTCTTGTTCTATTACTTGCTATTTTTTGAAATTCCCCGTTTGCCTACTCGTTACAGGTTGTGTTCCCGCACAAAGAGGGTCCATATATTGGACCATAACAGACCTGAAAACTGTCTAAATCCAGCAATTCTGGTGGCATATTGAAGAGCACATCGTTCTCTATCCATTGATGTAAGTTTCATTTCCATATTTGCTTTGGGTAGAAAAATAACGCTGGAAGAATTCAAGAGTTCTTTTTCTTCTGCTTGCTATTTTTTTAAATTCTCCGTTTCCCTACAAGTAACAAGTTGTGTTTGAGGGCAAAGATGGGTCCATATATTGGACCATAACAGACCTGAAAACTGTCCAAATCCAACAATCTTGGTGGCATCTGAAAGAGCACATCCTTCTCTATCCATTGATGTAAGTTTCATTTCCATATTTGCTTTTGGTAACGAAATTACGCTGGAAGAATGCAAGAGTTCTTGTTCTATTACTTGCTATTTTTTGAAATTTTCCGTTTGCCTACACGTTACAGGTCGTGTTCCCGCGCAAACAGGTTCAATATATTGAAGCATAAAACAACTGGCGATTGTTCAAATCTGGCAATTTTGGTGGCATCTGAAAGAGCACATCTTTTTCTATTTATTGATGTAAGTTTCATTTCCATATTTGCTTTGGGTAGAAAAATAACGCTGGAAGAATGCAAGAGTTCTTGTTCTTCTGCTTGCTATTTTTGGAAATTCTCCGTTTGTCTACGTGCTACAGGTTGTGTTCCCGCGCAAAGAGGGGTCCATATATTGGACCATAACAGACCTGAAAACTGTCTAAATCACGCAATCTTGGTGGCATCTGAAAGAGCACATCGTTCTCTATCCATTAATGTAAGTTTCATTTCCATATTTGCTTTGGGTAGAAAAATAACGCTGGAAGAATGCAAGAGTTCTTGTTCTATTACTTGCTATTTTTTTAAATTCTCCGTTTGCCTACACGTTACAGGTTGTGTTCCCGCACAAAGATGGGTCCATATATTGGACCATAACAGACCTGAAAACTGTCCAAATCCAACAATCTTGGTGGCATCTGAAAGAGCACATCTTTCTCTATCCATTGATGTAAGTTTCATTTCCATATTTGCTTTGGGTAGAAAAATAACGCTGGAAGAATGCAAGAGTTCTTGTTCTTCTGATTGCTATTTTTTGAAATTCTCCGTTTGCCTACACGTAACAGGTTGTGTTCCTGCGCAAAGATGGGTCCCTGTATTGGACCATAACAGACCTGAAAACTGTCCAAATCCAACAATCTTGGTGGCATCTGAAAGACCACATCTTTCTCTATCTATTGATGTAAGTTTCATTTCCATATTTCCTTTGGGTAGAAAAATAACTCTGGAAGAATGCAAGAGTTCTTTTTCTTCTGCTTGTTTTTTTGGAAATTCTCCGTTTGTCTACGTGCTACAGGTTTTGTTCCTGCGCACAGATGGGTCCCTATATTGGACCATAACAGACCTGAAAACTGTCCAAATCCAGCAATCGTGGTGGCATCTGAAAGAGCACATCTTTCTCTATCCATTGATGTACGTTTCATTTCCATATTTGCTTTGGGTAGAAAAATAACGCTGGAAGAATGCAAGAGTTCTTGTTCTATTGCTTGCTATTTTTTTTAAATTCTCCGTTTGTCTACACGTTACAGGTAGTGTTTGAGCGCAAAGATGGGTCCATATATTGGACCATAACAGACCTGATAACTGTCCAAATCACGAAATCTTGGTGGCATCTGAAAGAGCACATCCTTCTCTATATCCATTAATGTAAGTTTCATTTCCATATTTTTTGGGATAGAAAAATAACGCTGGAAGAATGCAAGAGTTCTTGTTCTTCTGCTTGCTATTTTTTGAAATTCTCCGTTTGCCTACACGTTACAGGTTGTGTTCCCGCACAAAGATGGGTCCATATATTGGACCATAACAGACCTGAAAACTGTCTAAATCCAGCAATCCTGGTAGCATCTTGAAGACCACTTCTTTCTCTATCCATTGATGTAAGTTTCATTTCCATATTTGCTTTGGGTAGAAAAATAACGCTGGAAGAATGCAAGAGTTCTTCTGATTGCTATTTTTTTAAATTCTCCGTTTGCCTACACGTTACAGGTTGTGTTCCCACGCAAAGATGGGTCCATATATTGGACCATAACAGACCTGAAAACTGTCCAAATCCAACAATCTTGGTGGCATCTGAAAGACCACATCTTTCCCTATCTGTTGATGTAAGTTTCATTTCCATATTTGGTTTGGTAACAAAATTACGCTGGAAGTTTGCAAGAGTTCTTGTTCTATTGCTTGCTATTTTTTGAAATTTTCCGTTTGTCTTCACGTTACAGGTTGTGTTTGAGCGCAAAGAGGGGTCCCTATATTGGACCATAACAGACCTAATAGCTGTCTAAATCACGCAATCTTGGTGGCATCTGAAAGAGCACATCGTTCTCTATCCATTAATGTAAGTTTCATTTCCATATTTGCTTTGGGTAGAAAAATAACGCTGGAAGAATGCAAGAGTTCTTCTGATTGCTATTTTTTGAAATTCTCCGTTTGCCTACACGTTACAGGTTGTGTTCCCACGCAAAGATGGGTCCATATATTGGACCATAACAGACCTGAAAACTGTCTAAATCCGGCAATCCTGGTGGCATCTTGAAGAGCAAATCTTTCTCTATCCATTATTGTAAGTTTCATTTCCATATTTGCTCTTGGTAGCGAAATTACGCTGGAAGAATGCGAAAGTTATTGTTCTATTACTTGCTATTTTTTTTAATTCTCCGTTTGCCTACACGTTACAGGTTGTGTTCCCACGCAAAGATGGGTCCATATATTGGACCATAACAGACCTGAAAACTGTCTAAATCCAGCAATCCTGGTAGCATCTTGAAGAGCACATCGTTCTCTATCCATTATTGTAAGTTTCATTTCCATATTTGGTCTTGGTACCGAAATTACGCTGGAAGAATGCAAGAGTTCTTGTTCTATTACTTGCTATTTTTTTAAATTCTCCGTTTGCCTACACGTTACAGGTTGTGTTCCCACGCAAAGATGGGTCCATATATTGGACCATAACAGACCTGAAAACTGTCTAAATCCAGCAATCTTGGTGGCATCCGAAAGAACACATCGTTCTCTATCAATTAATGTAAGTTTCATTTCCATATTTTCTTTGGGTAGAAAAATAACGCTGGAAGAATGCGAAAGTTATTGTTCTATTACTTGCTATTTTTTTAAATTCTCCGTTTGCCTACACGTTACAGGTTGTGTTCCCACGCAAAGATGGGTCCATATATTGGACCATAACAGACCTGAAAACTGTCTAAATCCAGCAATCCTGGTAGCATCTTGAAGAGCACATCGTTCTCTATCCATTATTGTAAGTTTCATTTCCATATTTGGTCTTGGTACCGAAATTACGCTGGAAGAATGCAAGAGTTCTTGTTCTATTACTTGCTATTTTTTTAAATTCTCCGTTTGCCTACACGTTACAGGTTGTGTTCCCACGCAAAGATGGGTCCATATAGTGGACCATAACAGACCTGAAAACTGTCTAAATCCAGCAATCTTGGTGGCATCTGAAAGGGCACATCGTTTTCTATCAATTAATGTAAGTTTCATTTCCATATTTGCTTTGGGTAGAAAAATAACGCTGGAAGAATGCAAGAGTTCTTGTTCTATTACTTGCTATTTTTTTAAATTCTCCGTTTGCCTACACGTTACAGGTTGTGTTCCCACGCAAAGATGGGTCCATATATTGGACCATAACAGACCTGAAAACTGTCCAAATCCAGCAATCTTGGTGGCATCTGAAAGAGCACATCGTTCTCTATCAATTAATGTAAGTTTCATTTCCATATTTGCTTTGGGTAGAAAAATAACGCTGGAAGAATGCAAGAGTTCTTGTTCTATTACTTGCTATTTTTTGAAATTCTCCGTTTGCCTACACGTTACAGGTTGTGTTCCCGCACAAAGATGGGTCCATATATTGGACCATAACAGACCTGAAAACTGTCTAAATCCAGCAATCCTGGTAGCATCTTGAAGACCACTTCTTTCTCTATCCATTGATGTAAGTTTCATTTCCATATTTGCTTTGGGTAGAAAAATAACGCTGGAAGAATGCAAGAGTTCTTGTTCTATTGCTTGCTATTTTTTGAAATTCTCCGTTTGTCTACACGTTACAGGTTGTGATCCCACGCAAAGAGGGGTCCATATATTGGACCATAACAGACCTGAAAACTGTCCAAATCCAACAATCTTGGTGGCATCTGAAAGACCACATCTTTCCCTATCTGTTGATGTAAGTTTCATTTCCATATTTCCTTTGGGTAGAAAAATAACTCTGGAAGAATGCAAGAGTTCTTATTCTTCTGCTTGTTTTTTTGGAAATTCTCCGTTTGTCTACGTGCTACAGGTTTTGTTCCCGCGCAAAGATGGGTCCCTATATTGGACCATAACAGACCTGAAAACTGTCCAAATCCAGCAATCGTGTTCTTGTTCTATTACTTGCTATTTTTTGAAATTCCCCGTTTGCCTACTCGTTACAGGTTGTGTTCCCGCACAAAGAGGGTCCATATATTGGACCATAACAGACCTGAAAACTGTCTAAATCCAGCAATTCTGGTGGCATATTGAAGAGCACATCGTTCTCTATCCATTGATGTAAGTTTCATTTCCATATTTGATTTTGGTAACGAAATTACGCTGGAAGAATGCAAGAGTTCTTGTTCTATTACTTATTTTTTGAAATTCTCCGTTTGCCTACACGTTACAAGTTGTGTTTGAGCGCAAAGATGGGTCCATATATTGGACCATAACATACCTGAAAACTGTCCAAATCCAACAATCTTGGTGGCATCTGAAAGACCACATCTTTCTCTATCTATTGATGTAAGTTTCATTTCCATATTTGGTTTGGTAACAAAATTACGCTGGAAGTTTGCAAGAGTTCTTGTTCTATTACTTGCTATTTTTTGAAATTTTCCGTTTGCCTACACGTTACAGGTCGTGTTCCCGCGCAAACAGGTTCAATATATTGAAGCATAAAACAACTGGCGATTGTTCAAATCTGGCAATTTTGGTGGCATCTGAAAGAGCACATCTTTTTCTATTTATTGATGTAAGTTTCATTTCCATATTTGCTTTGGGTAGAAAAATAACGCTGGAAGAATGCAAGAGTTCTTCTGATTGCTATTTTTTGAAATTCTCCGTTTGTCTTCACGTTACAGGTTGTGTTTGAGCGCAAAGAGGGGTCCATATATTGGACCATAACAGACCTGAAAACTGTCTAAATCCAGCAATCCTGGTAGCATCTTGAAGAGCACATCGTTCTCTATCCATTGATGTAAGTTTCATTTCCATATTTGCTCTTGGTAGCGAAATTACGCTGGAAGAATGCGAAAGTTATTGTTCTATTACTTGCTATTTTTTTAAATTCTCCGTTTGCCTACACGTTACAGGTTGTGTTCCCACGCAAAGATGGGTCCATATATTGGACCATAACAGACCTGAAAACTGTCTAAATCCAGCAATCCTGGTAGCATCTTGAAGAGCACATCGTTCTCTATCCATTATTGTACGTTTCATTTCCATATTTGGTCTTGGTACCGAAATTACGCTGGAAGAATGCAAGAGTTCTTGTTCTATTACTTGCTATTTTTTGAAATTTTCCGTTTGTCTTCACGTTACAGGTTGTGTTTGAGCGCAAAGAGGGGTCCATATATTGGACCATAACAGACCTAATAGCGGTCTAAATCACGAAATCTTGGTGGCATCTGAAAGAGCACATCGTTCTCTATCAATTAATGTAAGTTTCATTTCCATATTTGCTTTGGGTAGAAAAATAACGCTGGAAGAATGCAAGAGTTCTTCTGATTGCTATTTTTTGAAATTCTCCGTTTGCCTACACGTTACAGGTTGTGTTCCCACGCAAAGATGGGTCCATATATTGGACCATAACAGACCTGAAAACTGTCTAAATCCGGCAATCCTGGTGGCATCTTGAAGAGGAAAATCTTTCTCTATCCATTATTGTAAGTTTCATTTTCATATTTGCTCTTGGTAGCGAAATTACGCTGGAAGAATGCAAGAGTTATTGTTCTATTACTTGCTATTTTTTTAAATTCTCCGTTTGCCTACACGTTACAGGTTGTGTTCCCGCACAAAGATGGGTCCATATATTGGACCATAACAGACCTGAAAACTGTCTAAATCCAGCAATCCTGGTAGCATCTTGAAGAGCACATCGTTCTCTATCCATTGATGTAAGTTTCATTTCCATATTTGCTTTGGGTAGAAAAATAACGCTGGAAGAATTCAAGAGTTCTTTTTCTTCTGCTTGCTATTTTTTTAAATTCTCCGTTTCCCTACAAGTAACAAGTTGTGTTTGAGCGCAAAGATGGGTCCATATATTGGACCATAACATACCTAAAAACTGTCCAAATCCAACAATCTTGGTGGCATCTGAAAGACCACATCGTTCTCTATCTAT
This sequence comes from Acanthaster planci, assembly GCF_054643075.1. NCBI lineage: Eukaryota > Metazoa > Echinodermata > Asteroidea > Valvatida > Acanthasteridae > Acanthaster > Acanthaster planci. The sequence goes on from NC_141788.1 coordinate 15,187,727, forward strand.
TGATGTAAGTTTCATTTCCATATTTGGTTTGGTAACAAAATTAAGCTGGAAGTTTGCAAGAGTTCTTGTTCTATTACTTGCTATTTTTTGAAATTTTCCGTTTGCCTACACGTTACAGGTCGTGTTCCCGCGCAAACAGGTTCAATATATTGAAGCATAAAACAACTGGCGATTGTTCAAATCTGGCAATTTTGGTGGCATCTGAAAGAGCACATCTTTTTCTATTTATTGATGTAAGTTTCATTTCCATATTTGCTTTGGGTAGAAAAATAACGCTGGAAGAATGCAAGAGTTCTTCTGATTGCTATTTTTTTAAATTCTCCGTTTGCCTACACGTTACAGGTTGTGTTCCCACGCAAAGATGGGTCCATATATTGGACCATAACAGACCTGAAAACTGTCTAAATCCAGCAATCCTGGTAGCATCTTGAAGAGCACATCGTTCTCTATCCATTATTGTAAGTTTCATTTCCATATTTGGTCTTGGTACCGAAATTACGCTGGAAGAATGCAAGAGTTCTTGTTCTATTACTTGCTATTTTTTGAAATTTTCCGTTTGTCTTCACGTTACAGGTTGTGTTTGAGCGCAAAGAGGGGTCCATATATTGGACCATAACAGACCTAATAGCGGTCTAAATCACGAAATCTTGGTGGCATCTGAAAGAGCACATCGTTCTCTATCAATTAATGTAAGTTTCATTTCCATATTTTCTTTGGGTAGAAAAATAACGCTGGAAGAATGCGAAAGTTATTGTTCTATTACTTGCTATTTTTTTAAATTCTCCGTTTGCCTACACGTTACAGGTTGTGTTCCCACGCAAAGATGGGTCCATATATTGGACCATAACAGACCTGAAAACTGTCTAAATCCGGCAATCCTGGTGGCATCTTGAAGAGCAAATCTTTCTCTATCCATTATTGTAAGTTTCATTTCCATATTTGCTTTTGGTAGCGAAATTACGCTGGAAGAATGCAAGAGTTCTTGT
>NC_141788.1:16799020-16852222 GCF_054643075.1 Acanthaster planci
TAACCCTATCCTTAACCCTAACACTTACTCTAACACTACCCTAGCCCCAACCACAAACCTATATATCACTAACCCTAACCACAACCCCAATCCTAACCCTTACCCTACCCCTAATCCTACTTGGAACCCTAAAACTATCCATAACCCCAACCCTCTTATCATAACCCTAACCCTACCCCTAACCCTATCTGTAACCCCAACCCTATTCTCATAACCCTAACCCTATCCCTAACCCGAACCCTTTTATCACAACCCTAACCCCAATCCCTAACCCTACCCCTAACCGTATCTGTAACCCTAAGCGTATCTCTAACCCCACCCCTATTATCATAACCCTAACCCTAACCCTATCAATAACCCCAACCCTATTCTAATAACCCTAACCCTAAGCCCAACCATATCCCTAACCCTAACCCCTAACCGTAACCCTACCCCTAACCGTATATGTAACCCTAACCCCAACCCTATTATCATAACCCTACCCTAACCCTAACCCCAACCCTATCCTTAACCGTAACCACTAACCCTACCCTTAACCCTAACACTTACTCTAACACTACCCTAGCCCCAACCACAAACCTATGTATCACCAACCCTAACCACAACCCCAATCCTAATCCTTACCCTACCCCTAACGCTATCTGTAACCCTAAAACTATCCATAACCCCAACCCTCTTATCATAACCCTAACCCTAACTCTATCCCTAACTCTACCCCTAACCGTATCTGTAACCCTAAGCGTACCCCTAACCCCAACCCTATTATCACAACTCACCCCTATTCCTAACCCTATCAATAACCCGAACCCTATTCTCATAATCCCTACTTGTAACCCCAACCCTGTCCCTAACCAACCCTATTATCCTAACCCTAGCCCCAACCCTAACTGGGAAAGCATGGCTGTTGCGCTTGAATATGGGAATCTTCGTTACCGTGAAAACAAAACTGGCATCAATTAAAGCACCCTTTGAAAATAGTGAAACAAAAGTTGAAAGCAAGGTTAACTGAGACAGAAAGGTGCATTTTGAGGGTTTACTTGAAAACAATTTAATTGTAGCTGTCATTGAAATAAAAAGTTGGAAATTCAGATGGTCCAAATCTAATATCTTCTTTGACAAGTCATCTTGCAGCTTTATCCAAGTTACATTTTATTTCTAAATCACAAGATCACGTCATCGTTTATGCCATTTCACATACGTCAGTCTGTGTACAAGCTAGTGTTATGTCAAAGTTTTGATTCTCAAGGCCGGCGGTTGAATAAAAAGGTACATTTTAGACAAATTGTAGACGAGTTAAAGAAAAAAGAAGATATACGCCAACTTTGTGTTGTGTGTGTACAATCACAACTGTTTTTGCAGGAGTTCATCGTAACTCCAAAGACGGTGTTTCATCACGCCGTTTTCATGCACAGCACCCAGTGCAATACGGAATGGTCAATACTTGCATTTGATATTTTCTTAAGTTTTGAGAAATGGCAAGTAAATTTTGGTGGTGTTCTATTTCAGTTCGAAAAGAGACATATTCTTGACCAAGTAACTTGGGTGACTTTTTTCCCTTGTCCCTTTTTGTAACTGGAATGCTGATATAAGATTTAAGGCCAGTGAGGCTCTAGATATAAATGACAACATGATGTTTCGGTCTTGCCAAAATGAAATGTAACGTGGGTTACGTGGAGATAAAAACAAAACTGAATGGAGTGCGCCGTGATACAGAGGCTGCATACAGTTTTTGGGACGTGATTAGGGTAAAACCAAAATCTTTACTGATTCGACATCCAGTGGATTCTCTATCATTTCCTGTTGTTAAAAAATTCAAACAACTATAGGGATTGTTTGTTTGTTTGTTTTGCTTTTGTTTGACCAGTTTTGTGCTTGTATGGGGGGGGAGCAGATCTGTCGGCGTGACGCAAGAAGATTAATCCAATACAAATTGGACATGCATGTCTTTTGTGAGGATTTCTGTTTGAAAATATCCCGTGATTCTGCGGTTGAAAGCAAGCGAAATTGTACTAAATGTTTTTCCATCAATGAAATAAGGAGGCGAGTGTTGCCAGACTGTGCCGCCCCTTGATATGTTTCTCTTGCACCGTCAATAATAAAAATTCACTGTACAGATACGTTGCCGTTATTTCGATTGAGATCACTAGGCAGAAATGGACCCAAACACGCTTGAAATCGGTTTTATCGTCGAACATTTAAGAAATTAAGATTATGAATAAAAAAGTGATCCGTGTATTCAACCCAGAAAAATGCCTTGAGAGTTTTGCGCTCACGAAATAAAAAAAAAATAAAAAAATGAATAGGTGAGGGAAAAATGTAAAAGTTATGTGGTGTTGACCAAGCATTCAGGCGCACGGACTCCTGAAATTCGCAAGGAATCGCAGTTACCGGCTTCCATATAGGACTCTTCTGGGATCTCGGGGTTCCCGGCCCACCACACTTCCTCCCTGCCCATCCATTTAACTCTAAAAAGAGTTTGAGCGACCATGCAAGGGAGGAAACGAGACAAGCCCCTAAGCCCTGGCCGCCGAGTCGGCCATACGTCTCGAACCTGTACTAAGGCGCTCACCTGGACTTCGCGGACAGTCCCAGCAGAAGAGCTTATCCCGTGGGCTAAGGTACTGTTGGTATTTGGCGGGGGGTGAATTCGAGTCTCTTATAGCTACCGACTGACAGCAAGCTTTGGGAAAATAAAAGTCACCGGTGGGATTCGAACCCACCGTCTGACGGTGTAATGGCCACGAGCTTAACCATTTGGCAATTTCAGAGAATTGCTTCGGGTCGTTTATATTTACGTAGATAACAAAACCATTAATAACCAAGTTGTACCGCACAGATTTTCGCTCTGCAAAGACTGAGCGATTAAAACGCTACAAGAGTGCATCATGTAGCAAAAATTCACAATTGGCCTACATACAAATGTCACTGGCAGCTCTTCCTTGATAAATTGAAATTAATGCGCGCGCATCAATATGGCAAAGTCCCCGTACTGCACGTCCGTCCGAAGACGTCTCAACTCTTGAAGGTTGCACTACACCAAAATACGCGCCCATAGGGGTGCTCAGCCCAATTCAAGGAGAATTCTTCGCCAAACCGAGGCGCTGAAAAAGTACCCCTAGAGTTTATTTGAAAAAGAGGAGATTGTGTGGCCCAAGAAATTGTGTGATTGTGGAAGATTGGCCCAGAATGAACTCTCTACATTCAAGGGCTCCCATTCCAAGGCTAAGCACGGCAAAATGCTACTGAAAAATTGTTCCAATAGACTGAAAAGCTGGAGGGATGTCATTTGAAAAATGGCCACTGATGACAGACTTGGGAGCTTTCACCTTTGGGGGGGTGAGTTTGTTTTTGGTGGATAATTAGAAATTTCATTGGTTAAGTAACCTACTTAAAATTGAAAATCAATAGAAAGCTAAATGACCCAAGAACGCTCTGCTTTTTTTGTTTTTGTTTTCAAGTTGTCGCGGGGAGGGGGGAGGAGGGTTAAGAGGGCCGAAGGACTTTGGTTGCCTGCACCGGGGCTGCAAACGGTCGATTTTACCTTGTCTTCAAATGGGCTTCCTTTAGTTCAGTGCACGCATAGAAAGCAATGAAAAATCAGAGCGAAATAGCGCCGCCTGTTGTGACTCTCGGAGGAGGTTTGTCTCCGGTTTTGTCACCGGAAATTCAAGATTATTGCCAGTAGATCACTTTTCGTTCCAATTTTATGGGTTTTACCCACGATTCGTTTTTCTTTGCCTTTTCCCAAAGATATATCCAAAATAGTAAAACTGTTCGCCCAGCTCTCTTTGTTTTTCCAAATAGACCCGACATTTCGGGCTTTTTGTGAAAGAAATAACCCGAACTGGAAACTACCAGTCCAAAATTCGGGATTTATAAAATGTTTCTGTGAACCCTCATTATTATGGCATGTTTTATTGTAAAAATCCCGTGGGATCACAAAACATCAATGAGTTCGCAAGCAGAAATACAATCATTTCGCGGAATGCAACCTTAATGGTATGGTGTAGGCCCCTTTTCCAGGGGTTTGGAGTGAATGGGGAACACCAACAGTTCGGATAAATAGGACTAAGATGTTCAGTTGTGTGGTGGATCTGATACATGGTTTAGTTATTCAGATACTTTGCCCTGTGAAGCAAGCCTCTTTACTTGAAAAGTGAGCACTGTTTCTGTCATTTTTATAACATGTTTTTGATATGTTGACTTGAGTTGTCGTATTTTCAGTTGTGTCAAATGTTGATATGGATATATATAGCGAAAACTGTCCCTTTCTCTAACCCAATCACCAACACTCACACTATCCTAACCCTAACGACAAGAATATCCCTCCCCCAATGTCCCTAACCCTAACCACAAACCTATATATCACTAACCCTATCCACAGCCCCAACCCCACCCCTAACCCTATCTGTAACCCTAACAATATATCTAACCCCATCACAATTTCCCTAACCCTAGCCCTTACCCTAACATCACACGTATACATCACTAAACTTAACCCTAACCACACCCCTGATCCTAACCCACACCCTACCCCTAACCAAAAACCTATATATCACTAAATCTAACCCTAACCATGACCCCAATCCTAACCCTACCCCTAACCCTAACCTTTACTCTTACCCTAACCCTAGCCCTAACCACAAACCTTTATATCACAAGCCCTGACCACAACCCCAATCCTAACCCTTACCCTACCCCTAACCCTATCTGTAACCCTAACCCTATTCCTAACCCGAACCCTATTATCCTAACCCTAGCCCTAACCCTAACCACAAACCTATTTATCACTAAATCTAACCCTAACCACAACCCCCAATCCTAACCCTCACCCTACCCTAACCCTTACTCTAACCCTAACCCTAGCCCTAACCACAAACCTATATATCACTAACCCTAACCACAACCCCAATCCTAACCCTTACCCTATCCCTAACCCTACCCCTAACCCTATCTGTAAGCCTAACCCTATTCCTAACCCCAACCCTATTATCCTAACCCTAGCCCTAACCACAACCCCAATCCTAACCCTTACCCTACCCCTATCCCTTAGTGTAAGACTACCCTAGCCCCAACCACAAACCTCTATATCACTAACCCTAACCACAACCCCAACCCTAACCCTTACCCTATCCCTAACCCACCCCTAACCCTATCTCTAACCCTAACCCTATCCCTAACCCCAACCCTATTATCATAACCCTACCCGTACCCCTAACCACAAACCTATATATCACTAAACCTTACCCTAACCACAATCCCAACCCTAACCCTTGCCCTATCCCTACCTGTAACCCCAACCCTGTCCCTAACCCAACCCTATTATCCTAACCCTAGCCCCAACCCTAACTGGGAAAGCATGGCTGTTGCGCTTGAATATGGGAATCTTCGTTACCGTGAAAACAAAACTGGCATCAATTAAAGCACCCTTTGAAAATAGTGAAACAAAAGTTGAAAGCAAGGTTAACTGAGACAGAAAGGTACATTTTGAGGGTTTACTTGAAAACAATTTAATTGTAGCTGTCATTGAAATAAAAAGTTGGAAATTCAGATGGTCCAAATCTAATATCTTCTTTGACAAGTCATCTTGCAGCTTTATCCAAGTTACATTTTATTTCTAAATCACAAGATCACGTCATCGTTTATGCCATTTCACATACGTCAGTCTGTGTACAAGCTAGTGTTATGTCAAAGTTTTGATTCTCAAGGCCGGCGGTTGAATAAAAAGGTACATTTTAGACAAATTGTAGACGAGTTAAAGAAAAAAAGAAGATATACGCCAACTTTGTGTTGTGTGTGTACAATCACAACTGTTTTTGCAGGAGTTCATCGTAACTCCAAAGACGGTGTTTCATCATGCCGTTTTCATGCACAGCACCCAGTGCAATACGGAATGGTCAATACTTGCATTTGATATTTTCTTAAGTTTTGAGAAATGGCAAGTAAATTTTGGTGGTGTTCTATTTGAGTTCGAAAAGAGACATATTCTTGACCAAGTAACTTGGGTGACTTTTTTCCCTTGTCCCTTTTTGTAACTGGAATGCTGATATAAGATTTAAGGCCAGTGAGGCTCTAGATATAAATGACAACATGATGTTTCGGTCTTGCCAAAATGAAATGTAACGTGGGTTACGTGGAGATAAAAACAAAACTGAATGGAGTGCGCCGTGATACAGAGGCTGCATACAGTTTTTGGGACGTGATTAGGGTAAAACCAAAATCTTTACTGATTCGACATCCAGTGGATTCTCTATCATTTCCTGTTGTTAAAAAATTCAAACAACTATAGGGATTGTTTGTTTGTTTTGCTTTTGTTTGACCAGTTTTGTGCTTGTATGGGGGGGAGCAGATCTGTCGGCGTGACGCAAGAAGATTAATCCAATACAAATTGGACATGCATGTCTTTTGTGAGGATTTCTGTTTGAAAATATCCCGTGATTCTGCGGTTGAAAGCAAGCGAAATTGTACTAAATGTTTTTCCATCAATGAAATAAGGAGGCGAGTGTTGCCAGACTGTGCCGCCCCTTGATATGTTTCTCTTGCACCGTCAATAATAAAAATTCACTGTACAGATACGTTGCCGTTATTTCGATTGAGATCACTAGGCAGAAATGGACCCAAACACACTTGAAATCGGTTTTACCGTCGAACATTTAAGAAATTAAGATTATGAATAAAAAAGTGATCCGTGTATTCAACCCAGAAAAATGCCTTGAGAGTTTTGCGCTCACGAAATAAAATAAAAATAAAAAAATGAATAGGTGAGGGAAAAATGTAAAAGTTATGTGGTGTTGACCAAGCATTCAGGCGCACGGACTCCTGAAATTCGCAAGGAATCGCAGTTACCGGCTTCCATATAGGACTCTTCTGGGATCTCGGGGTTCCCGGCCCACCACACTTCCTCCCTGCCCATCCATTTAACTCTAAAAAGAGTTTGAGCGACCATGCAAGGGAGGAAACGAGACAAGCCCCTAAGCCCTGGCCGCCGAGTCGGCCATACGTCTCGAACCTGTACTAAGGCGCTCACCTGGACTTCGCGGACAGTCCCAGCAGAAGAGCTTATCCCGTGGGCTAAGGTACTGTTGGTATTTGGCGGGGGTGAATTCGAGTCTCTTATAGCTACCGACTGACAGCAAGCTTTGGGAAAATAAAAGTCACCGGTGGGATTCGAACCCACCGTCTGACGGTGTAATGGCCACGAGCTTAACCATTTGGCAATTTCAGAGAATTGCTTAGGGTCGTTTATATTTAAGTAGATAACAAAACCATTAATAACCAAGTTGTACCGCACAGATTTTCGCTCTGCAAAGACTGAGCGATTAAAACGCTACAAGAGTGCATCATGTAGCAAAAATTCACAATTGGCCTACATACAAATGTCACTGGCAGCTCTTCCTTGATAAATTGAAATTAATGCGCGCGCATCAATATGGCAAAGTCCCCGTACTGCACGTCCGTCCGAAGACGTCTCAACTTTTGAAGGTTGCACTACACCAAAATACGCGCCCATAGGGGTGCTCAGCCCAATTCAAGGAGAATTCTTCGCCAAACCGAGGCGCTGAAAAAGTACCCCTAGAGTTTATTTGAAAAAGAGGAGATTGTGTGGCCCAAGAAATTGTGTGATTGTGGAAGATTGGCCCAGAATGAACTCTCTACATTCAAGGGCTCCCATTCCAGGGCCAAGCACGGCAAAATGCTACTGAAAAATTGTTCCAATAGACTGAAAAGCTGGAGGGATGTCATTTGAAAAATGGCCGCTGATGACAGACTTGGGAGCTTTCACCTTTGGGGGGGTGAGTTTGTTTTTGGTGGATAATTAGAAATTTCATTGGTTAAGTAACCTACTTAAAATTGAAAATCAATAGAAAGCTAAATGACCCAAGAACGCTCTGCTTTTTTTGTTTTTGTTTTCAAGTTGTCGCGGGGAGGGGGGAGGAGGGTTAAGAGGCCCGAAGGACTTTGATTGCCTGCACCGGGGCTGCAAACGGTCGATTTTACCTTGTCTTCAAATGGGCTTCCTTTAGTTCAGTGCACGCATAGAAAGCAATGAAAAATCAGAGCGAAATAGCGCCGCCTGTTGACTCTCGGAGGAGGTTTGTCTCCGGTTTTGTCACCGGAAATTCAAGAGTATGGCCAGTAGATCACTTTTCGTTTCAATTTTATGGGTTTTACCCACGATTCGTTTTTCTTTGCCTTTTCCCAAAGATATATCCAAAATAGTAAAACTGTTCGCCCAGCTCTCTTTGTTTTTCCAAATAGACCCGACATTTCGGGCTTTTTGTGAAAGAAATAACCCGAACTGGAAACTACCAGTCCAAAATTCGGGATTTATAAAAATGTTTCTGTGAACCCTCATTATTATGGCATGTTTTATTGTAAATGGGGGATCACAAAACATCAATGAGTTCGCAAGCAGAAATACAATCATTTCGCGGAATGCAACCTTAATGGTATGGTGTAGGCCCCTTTTCCAGGGGTTTGGAGTGAATGGGGAACACCAACAGTTCGGATAAATAGGACTAAGATGTTCAGTTGTGTGGTGGATCTGATACATGGTTTAGTTATTCAGATACTTTGCCCTGTGAAGCAAGCCTCTTTACTTGAAAAGTGAGCACTGTTTCTGTCATTTTTATAACATGTTTTTAATATGTTGACTTGAGTTGTCGTATTTTCAGTTGTGTCAAATGTTGATATGGATATATATATCGAAAACTGTCCCTTTCTCTAACCCAATCACCAACACTCACACTATCCTAACCCTAACGCCAAGAATATCCCTCACCCCAATGTCCCTAGCCCTAACCACAAACCTTTATATCACCAGCCCTAACCACAACCCCAATCCTAACCCTTACCCTACACCTAACCCTATCTGTAACCCTAACCCTATTCCTAACCCGAACCCTATTATCCTAACCCTAGCCCTAACCCTAACCACAAACCTATTTATCACTAAATCTAACCCTAACCACGACCCCAATCCTAACCCTCACCCTACCCTAACCCTTACTCTAACCCTAACCCTAACCACAAACCTATATATCACTAACCCTAACCACAACCCCAATCCTAACCCTTACTCTTCCCCTAACCCTTAGTCTAAGACTACCCCAACTCTATTATAAAACCCCTACCCCTAACCCTAACCTTATCCCTAACTGCAACCCTATTATCATAACCCTACCCCTAACCCTAACCCCAACCCTATCCTTAACCCTAACCCCTAACCCTACCCCTAACCCTAACACTTACTCTAACACTACCTTAGCCCCAACCACAAACCTATGTATAACTAACCCTAACCACAACCCAATCCTAACCCTTACCTTATCTGTAACCCTACCCCTAACCCTATCCGTAAACCTAACCCTATCCCTAACCCAAACCCTATTTTCATAACCCTAACCCTATCCTTAACCCTACCCCTAACCGTATCTGTAACCCTAAGCGTATCCCTAACCCCAACCCTATTATCATAACAATAATTCTAACCCTAACCATATCCCTAACCCTAACCCTATCTGTAACCCTAACCCTACCTTTAACCCTACCCCTAACCCTAACCCCAAACCTATCCCTAACCCCTCACCCTACCCATAGTCCTAACACTTACTCAACCACTACCCTAGCCCCAACCACAAACCTATGTATCACTAACCCTAACCACAACCCCAATCCTAACCCTTACCTTACCCCTAACCCTATATGTAACCCTAACCCTATCCATAACCCCAACCCTCTATCATAACCCTAACTCTATCCCTAAGCCTACCCCTAACCGTATCTGTAACCCTAAGCGTATCCCTAACCCCAACCCTAATATCACAACTCACCCCTAACCCTAACCCTATCAATAACCCCAACCCTATTCTCATAACCCAACCTCTAACCCTAACCCTAACCCCAACCCTATCCCAAACCTCAACCCTAACCCCTAACCGTAACCCTACACCTAACCCTATCTGTAACCCTAACCCTAACCCCAACCCTATTATCATAACCCTACCTTTAACCCTTACCCTAACCGTAACCCTACCCCTAACCCTATCTGTAACGCTAAACCTATCCCTAACCCGAACCCTATTATCATAACCCTACCCCTATCTGTCACCCCAACCCTATCCTTAACGCTAACCACTAACCCTACCCCTAACCCTATCTGTAACCCCAACCCTATTCTCATAACCCTAACCCCATCCCTATTATCATAACGCTACCCCTAACCCTAACCCTATCAATAACCCCAATCCTATTCTCATAACCCTAACCCTAACCCAAACCATATCCCTACCCCTAACCCTAACCCCTTAATTTAGCCCTACCCCTAACCCTATATGTAACCCTAGCCTTATCCCTAACCCCAACCCTATTATCATAACCCTACCCTAACCCTAACCCCAACCCTATCCTTAACCCTAACCACTAACCCTACCCTTAACCCTAACACTTACTCTAACACTACCCTAGCCCTAACCACAAACCTATGTATCACTAACCCTAACCACAACCCCAATCCTAACCCTAGCCCTAACCCTATCCATAACCCCAACCCTCTTATCATAACCCTAACCCTAACTCTATCCATAAGCCTACCCCTAACCGTATCTGGAACCCTAAGCGTATCCCTACCCCTAACCCTAACCCTATCAATAACCCCAACTTTATTCTCATAACCTTAACCCTAACCCCAACCGTATCCATACCCCTAACCGTAACCCTACCCCTAACCCTACCTGTTACACTAACCTTATCCCTACCCCAAACCTATTATCATAACCCTACCCCTAACCCGAACCCCAACCCTATCCTTAACCCTAACCACTGACCTTACCCATACACCTAACCCTAACACTTAATCTAACACCGCCCTAGCCCCAACCACAAACCTATGTATCACTAACCATAACCACAACCCCAATCCTAACCCTTACCCTATCCCTATCCCTAATCCTGTCTGTAACCCTAACCCTAACCCTAACCCCAACCATATCCCTAACCCTAAACCCTAACCGTAACCCTACCCCTAACCCTATCTGTAACCCTACCCCTATCCCTAACCCCAACGCTATCCTTAATCGTAACCACTAACCTTACCCCTAACACTTACTCTAACACTACCCTAGCTCCTACCACTAACCTCTATATCACTAACCCTAACTACAACCCCAATCCTAACCCTTACCCTATCCCTGACCCTATCCCTAACCCTATCTGTAACCCTAACCCTATTCCTAACCCCAATCCTCTTATCATAACCCTAACCCTGACCCTATCCCTAACCCTACCCCTAACCCTAACCCTAACCCTATCCATAACCAAAACCCTCTATCATAACCCTAACTCTATCCCTAACCCTACCCCTAACGATATCTGTAAATCCTAAGCGTACCCCTAACCCCCAACCCTATTATCACAACTCACCCCTATTCCTAACCCTATCAATAACCCCAACCCTATTCTCATAACCCAACCCCTAACCGTAACCCTAACCCCTACCCTATCCCAAACCTCAACCCTAGCCCCTAACCGTAACCCTACCCCTTACCCTATCTGTAACCCTAACCCTAACCCTATTATCATAACCCTACCCCTATCCTTAACCCCAACCCTATCCTTAACCCTAACCACTACCCCTAACCCTATCAATAACCCCAACCCTATTCTCATAACCCAACCCGTAACCCTAACCCTAACCCCAACCCTATCCCAAACCTCAACCCTAACCCTTAACCGTAACCCTACACCTAACCCTATCTGTAACCCTATCCTAACCCTAACCCTATTATCATAACCCTACCCCTATCTGTAACCCCAACCTATCCTTAAACCTAACCACTAACCCTACCCCAAACCTCAACACTAACCCCTAACCGTAACCCTACACCTAACCCTATCGGTAACCCTATCCCTAACCCCAACCCTATCCCTAACCCCTAACCGTAACCCTAAACCTAACCCTATCTGTAACCCTAACCCTATCAATAACCCCAACCCTATTCTAATAACCATAACCCCAACCATATTCCTACCCCTAACCCTAATCCCTAACCATAACCCTACCCCTAACCTTATATGTAACCCTAACCCCAACCCTATCCTTAACCCTAACCACTAACCGTACCCTTAAAGCTAACAATTACTCTAACACTACCCTAGCCCCAACCACAAACCTATTCATCACTTACCCTAACCACAACCCCAATTCTAACCCTTACCCTACCCCTAACCCTATCTGTAACCCTAACCATATCCATAACCCCAACCCTCTATCATAATCCTAACCCTAACTCCATCCCTAACCCCAACCATATTATCATAATCCTACCTTAAACCCTAACCCTAACGCTATCCCTAACCCTTTTATCATAACCCTAAACCTAACCCTACCCCTAACCCTATCCCTAACCCCAACCCTTTTATCACAACCCTAACCCAATCCCTAACCCTACCCCTAACCGTATCTGTAACCCTAAGCGTATCCCTAACCCCAACCCTATTATCATAACCCTAACCCTAACCCTGTCAATAACCCCAACCCTATTCTAATAACCCTAACCCTAAGCCCAACCATATCCCTGACCCTAACCCCTAACCGTAACCCTACCCCTAACCCTATATGTAACCCTAACCCCAACCCTATTATCATAACCCTACCCTAACCCTAACCCTATTCTTAACCCTAACAACTAACCCTACCCTTAAAGCTAACAATTACTCTAACACTACCCTGGCCCCAACCACAAACCTTTGTATCACTTACCGTAACCACAACCCCAATTCTAACCCTTACCCTCCCCGTAACCCTATCTGTAACCTTAACCCTATCCATAACCCCAACCCTCTATCATAACCCTAACCCTAACTCTATCCCTAACCCTACCACTAACCGTATCTGTAACCCTAAGCGTATCCCTAACCCCAACCCTATTATCACAACTCACCCCTAACCCTAACCCTATCAATAACCCCAACCCTATTCTCATAACCCAACCTCTAACCCTAACCCTAACCCCAACCCTATCCCAAACCTCAACCCTAACCCCTAACCGTAACCCTACACCTAACCCTATCTGTAACCCTAACCCTAACCCCAACCCTATTATCATAACCCTACCTTTAACCCTTACCCTAACCGTAACCCTACCCCTAACCCTATCTGTAACGCTAAACCTATCCCTAACCCGAACCCTATTATCATAACCCTACCCCTATCTGTCACCCCAACCCTATCCTTAACGCTAACCACTAACCCTACCCCTAACCCTATCTGTAACCCCAACCCTATTCTCATAACCCTAACCCCATCCCTATTATCATAACGCTACCCCTAACCCTAACCCTATCAATAACCCCAATCCTATTCTCATAACCCTAACCCTAACCCAAACCATATCCCTACCCCTAACCCTAACCCCTTAATTTAGCCCTACCCCTAACCCTATATGTAACCCTAGCCTTATCCCTAACCCCAACCCTATTATCATAACCCTACCCTAACCCTAACCCCAACCCTATCCTTAACCCTAACCACTAACCCTACCCTTAACCCTAACACTTACTCTAACACTACCCTAGCCCTAACCACAAACCTATGTATCACTAACCCTAACCACAACCCCAATCCTAACCCTAGCCCTAACCCTATCCATAACCCCAACCCTCTTATCATAACCCTAACCCTAACTCTATCCATAAGCCTACCCCTAACCGTATCTGGAACCCTAAGCGTATCCCTACCCCTAACCCTAACCCTATCAATAACCCCAACTTTATTCTCATAACCTTAACCCTAACCCCAACCGTATCCATACCCCTAACCGTAACCCTACCCCTAACCCTACCTGTTACCCTAACCTTATTCCTACCCCAACCCTATTATCATAACCCTACCCCTAACCCTAACCCCAACCCTTTCCTTAACCCTAACCACTTACCGTACCCCTAACCCTAACACTTAATCTAACACCGCCCTAGCCCCAACCACAAACCTATGTATCACTAACCCTAACCACAACACCAATCCTAACACTTACCCTATCCCTACCCTTAATCCTGTCTGTAACCCTAACCCTAACCCTAACCCCAACCATATCCCTAACCTTAACCCCTAACCGTAACCCTACCCCTAACCCTATCTGTAACCCTACCCCTACCCTAACCCCAACGCTATCCTTAACCGTAACCACTAACCCTACCCATAACACTTACTCTAACACTACCCTAGCCCCTACCACTAACCTCTATATAACTAACCCTCCTAACCCTTACCCTATCCCTGACCCTATCCCTAACCCTATCTGTAACCCTAACCCTATTCCTAACCCCAATCCTCTTATCATAACCCTAACCCTGACCCTATCCCTAACCCTACCCCTATCCCTCACCCTAACCCTAACCCTATCCATAACCAAAACCCTCTATCATAACCCTAACTCTATCCCTAACCCTACCCCTAACGATATCTGTAATCCTAAGCGTACCCCTAACCCCAACCCTATTATCACAACTCACCCCTATTCCTAACCCTATCAATAACCCCAACCCTATTCTCATAACCCAACCCCTAACCGTAACCCTAACCCCTACCCTATCCCAAACCTCAACCCTAGCCCCTAACCGTAACCCTACCCCTTACCCTATCTGTAACCCTAACCCTAACCCTATTATCATAACCCTACCCCTATCCTTAACCCCAACCCTATCCTTAACCCTAACCACTACCCCTAACCCTATCAATAACCCCAACCCTATTCTCATAACCCAACCCGTAACCCTAACCCTAACCCCAACCCTATCCCAAACCTCAACCCTAACCCTTAACCGTAACCCTACACCTAACCCTATCTGTAACCCTATCCCTAACCCTAACCCTATTATCATAACCCTACCCCTATCTGTAACCCCAACCCTATCCTTAAACCTAACCACTAACCCTACCCCAAACCTCAACACTAACCCCTAACCGTAACCCTACACCTAACCCTATCGGTAACCCTATCCCTAACCCCAACCCTATCCCTAACCCCTAACCGTAACCCTAAACCTAACCCTATCTGTAACCCTAACCCTATCAATAACCCCAACCCTATTCTAATAACCATAACCCCAACCATATTCCTACCCCTAACCATAATCCCTAACCATAACCCTACCCCTAACCCTATATGTAACCCTAACCCTAACCCTATACTTAACCCTAACCACTAACCGTACCCTTAAAGCTAATAATTACTCTAACACTACCCTAGCCCCAACCACAAACCTATTCATCACTTACCCTAACCACAACCCCAATTCTAACCCTTACCCTACCCCTAACCCTATCTGTAACCCTAACCATATCCATAACCCCAACCCTCTATCATAATCCTAACCCTAACTCCATCCCTAACCCCAACCATATTATCATAATCCTACCTTAAACCCTAACCCTAACGCTATCCCTAACCCTTTTATCATAACCCTAAACCTAACCCTACCCCTAACCCTATCCCTAACCCCAACCCTTTTATCACAACCCTAACCCAATCCCTAGCCCTACCCCTAACCGTGTCTGTAACCCTAAGCGTATCCCTAACCCCAACCCTATTATCATAACCCTAACCCTATCAATAACCCCAACCCTATTCTAATAACCCTAACCCTAAGCCCAACCATATCCCTGACCCTAACCCCTAACCGTAACCCTACCCCTAACCCTATATGTAACCCTAACCCCAACCCTATTATCATAACCCTACCCTAACCCTAACCCTATTCTTAACCCTAACAACTAACCCTACCCTTAAAGCTAACAATTACTCTAACACTACCCTGGCCCCAACCACAAACCTTTGTATCACTTACCGTAACCACAACCCCAATTCTAACCCTTACCCTCCCCGTAACCCTATCTGTAACCTTAACCCTATCCATAACCCCAACCCTCTATCATAACCCTAACCCTAACTCTATCCCTAACCCTACCACTAACCGTATCTGTAACCCTAAGCGTATCCCTAACCCCAACCCTATTATCACAACTCACCCCTTACCCTAACCCTATCAATAACCCCAACCCCATTCTCATAACCCAACCCCTAACCCCTACCCCAACCCCCACCCTTTCCCCAACCCCAACCCTGACCCCTGACCGTAACCCTACCCCTAACCCTATCTGTAACCCTAACCCTAACCCCAACCCTATTACCATAACCCTACCCCTATCTGTAACCCCAACCCTATCCTTAACCCTAACCACTAACCCTACCCCTAACCCTATCTGTAACGCCAACCCTATTCTCATAACCCTAACCCAATCCCTAACCCTACCCCTAGCCGTATCTGTAACCCTATCCCTATCCCTAACCCCAACCCTATTATCATAACACTACCCCAAACCCTAACCCTATCAATAACCCAACCCTATTCTCATAACCCTAACCCTAACCCAAACCATATCCCTACCCCTAAACCTAACCCCTAACCGTAACCCTACCCCTAACCCTATATGTGCCCCGAACATTATCCCTAACCCCAACCCTATTATCATAACCCTACCCTAACCGTAACCCCAACCCTATCCTTAACCCTAACCCCTAACCCTACCCCTAACCCTAACACTTACTCTAACACTACCTTAGCCCCAACCACAAACCTATGTATCACTAACCATAACCACAACCCAAATCCTAACCCTTACCCTAACCCTACCCCTATATGTAACCCCAACAGTATCCTTAACCCTAACCACAAACCCTACCCCTAACCGTATCTGTAGCCCTATCCCTATCCCTAACCCCAAACCTATTATCTTAACACTACCCCTAACCCTAACCCTATTAATAACCCCAACCATATTATCATAACCCTAACCCTAACCCCAACCATATCCCTACCCCGAACCCCTTAAAGTAACCCTACCCCTAACCCTATGTGTATCCCTAGTCTTATCCCTAACCCCAACCCTATTATCAAAACCCTTCCCTAACCCTTCCCCAAACCCTATCCTTAACCCTAACCACTAACCCTACCCTTAACCCTAACACTTACTCTAACACTACCCTAGCCCCAACCACAAACCCTAACCACAACCCCAATCCTAACCCTTACCCTACCCCTAACCCTATCTGTAACCCTAACCCTATCCATAACCCCAACCCTCTTATCATAACCCTAACCCTATCCCTACCCTACCCTTATCTGTAACCCTAAGCTTACCCCTAACCCTATTATCACAACTCACCCCTAACCCTAACCCTATCAATAACCCCAACCCTATTCTCATAACTTAACCCCTAACCCTAACCCCAACCCTATCCCAAACATCGACCCTAACCCTAACCCTACCCCTAACCCTATCTGTAACCCTACCGTTAACCCTAACCCCAACCCTATTATTATAATCCTACCTTAAACCCTAACCCTAACGCTATCCCTAACCCTTTTATTATAACCCTAACCCTAACCCTACCCCTAACCCTATCTGTAACCCCAATCCTATTCTCATAACCCTAACCCTATCCCTAACCCCAAACCTCTTATCAAAACCCTAACCATATCCCTACCCCTAACCGTATTTGTAACCCTAAGCGTATCCCTAACCCCAAACCTATTATCATAACCCTACCCTAACCCTATCCATAACCCCAACCCTATTCTAATAACCCTAACCCCAACCATATCCCTAACCCTAACCCCTAACGGTAACCCTACCCCTAACCCTATATGTAACACTAACCCCAACCCTATTATCATAACCCTACCCTAACCCCAACCCTATCCTTAACCCTAACAACTAACCCTACCCTTAAAGCTAACAATTACTCTAACACTACCCTGGCCCCAACCACAAACCTATGTATCACTTACCCTAACCACAACCCCAATCCTAACCATAACCCTACCCCTAACCCTATCTGTAACCCTATCCATAACCCCAACCCTCTATCATAACCCTAACCCTAACTCTATCCCTAACCCTACCCCTAACCGTATCTGTAACCCTAAGCGTATCCCTAACCCCAACCCTCTTATCATAACCCTAACCTTATCCCTACCCTACCCGTATCTGTAACCCTAAGCTTACCCCTAACCCTATTATCACAACTCACCCCTAACCCTAACCCTATCAATAACCCCAACCCTATTCTCATAACCTAACCCCTAACCCTAACCCCAACCCAATCCCAAACATCAACCCTAACCCTAACACTAACCCTAACCCTATCTGTATCCCTAAACCCCAACCCTATCCCAAACCTCAACCCTAACCCCTAACCCTACCCCTAACCCTATCTGTAACCCCAACCCTATTATCATAACCCTAACCCTAACCCTATCAATAACCCCAACCCTATTCTAATAACCCTAACCCTAAGCCCAACCATATCCCTAACCCTAACCCCTAACCGTAACCCTACCCCTAACCCTATATGTAACCCTAACCCCAACCCTATTATCATAACCCTACCCTAACCCTAACCCCAACCCTATCCTTAACCCTAACCACTAACCCTACAATTAACCCTAACACTTACTCTAACACTACCCTAGCCCCAACCACAAACCTATGTATCACCAACCCTAACCACAACCCCAATCCTAACCCTTACCCTACCCCTAACACTATCTGTAACCCTAAAACTATCCATAACCCCAACCCTGTTATCATAACCCTAACCCTAACTCTATCCCTAACCCTACCCCTAACCGTATCTGTAACGTAAGCGTACCCCTAACCCCAACCCTATTATCACAACTCACCCCTATTCCTAACCCTATCAATAACCCGAACCTTATTCTCATAATCCCTACCTGTAACTCCAACCCTCCAATATGGCAAAGTCCCCGTACTGCACGTCCGTCTGAAGACGTCTCAACTCTTGAAGGTTGCACTACACCAAAATACGCGCCCATAGGGGTGCTCAGCCCAATTCAAGGAGAATTCTTCGCCAAACCGAGGCGCTGAAAAAGTACCCCTATAGTTTATTTGAAAAAGAGGAGATTGTGTGGCCCAAGAAATTGTGTGATTGTGGAAGATTGGCCCAGAATGAACTCTCTACACTCAAGGGCTCCCATTCCAGGGCCAAGCACGGCAAAATGCTACTGAAAAATTGTTCCAATAGACTGAAAAGCTGGAGGGATGTCATTTGAAAAATGGCCGCTGATGACAGACTTACTCTACCCCTAACCCTATCTGTAACCCTAACCCTATCCCTAACCCCAACCCTCTTATCATAACCCTACCCCTAACCCCAACAATATTCCTAACCCTAACCACTAACCCTAACCCTAACCCTAACTCTACCCCTAAGCGTATCTGTAACCCTAAGCGTATCCCTTACCCCAACCCCATTACCATAACCATACCCCTAACCCCAACCCTAACCCCAACCCTAACGCTAACCCTAACCCTACCCTTAACCCTAGCCCCAATCATATCCCTAACCCTAAACCTAACCGTAACCCTAACACAATCTGTAACCCTAACCTTATCCCTAACAACAACCCTATTATCATAACCCTAACCCCAACCATATCCTAACCCTAACCCCTAACTGTAACCCTAACCTTATCCGTAACCCCAACCCTATTATCATAACCCTACCCCTAACCCTAACCCCAACCCTATCCTTAACCCTAACCACTAACCCTAACACTTACTCAAACACTACCCTAGCCCCAACCACAAACCTATGCATGAATAACCCTAACCCACAACCCCAATCCTAACCCTTAACCTATCCCTCACCCTACCCCTAACCCTATCTGTAACCCCAACCCTATTATCATAACCCTACCCCTAACCGCAACCCTAACACTAACCCTAACCCTATTCCTAGCCCCAATCATATCCCTAACCCTAAACCTAACCGTAACCCTAACCCTATCTGTAACCCTAACCATATCCTTAACCCCAACCCTCATATCATAACCCTAACCCGAACCCCAACCCTATCCTTAACCCTAACCACTGACCTTACCCATACACCTAACCCTAACACTTACTTTAACACTGCCCTAGCCCCAACCACAAACCTATGTATCACTAACCATATCACAACCCGAATCCTACCCCTTAACCTATCCCTAACCCTACACCCCTAACCCTATATGTAACCTTAAAACCCTATCGCTAACCACAACCCTATTATCATAAACCCTTCCCTAACCCCAACAATATCCCTAACCCTAACCACTAACCCTAACCCCAACCCTAACCCTAACCCTAACCCCTAACCGTAACCCTACCCCTAACCCTATCTGTAACCCTAACCCTATCCCTAATCCCAACCCTAATATAATAAACCTACCCCTAACACTAATCCCAACCCTATCCCTAACCCTACCCTAACCCCTACCCTTACCCTACCCATAGCACTAACACTTACTCAAACACTACGCTAGCCCCAACCACAAACCTATATATCAATAACCCCAACCACAACCCCAATCCTAACCTTTAACCTATCCCTAACCCTACCCATAACTCTATCTGTAATCTTAACCCTTTCGCTAACCCCAACCCTATTATCATAACGCTACCCATAACAACAACACTATCCCTAACCCTAACCCCCAACCGTAACCCAACCCCTAACCCTATCTGTAACCCTAACCCTATCCCTAACCCCAATCCTATTATCATATCACTACCTTTAACCCTAACCCCTAATCCCAACCCTATCCCTAACCCTAACCCCAACCCTATCCATAACCCTAACCCCTAACCCTCACCCTACCCCTAGCCCTAACACTTACTCAAACACTTCCCTAGCCCCAACCACAAACCTATGTATCACTAACCTTAACCACAACCCCAATCCTAACAATTACCTACCCCTGACCCTATCTGTAACACTTACCTTATCCTAACCCCAACCCTTTTATCACAACCCTCACCCTAAACCTATCCCTAACCCTACCCCTAACCGTATCTGTAACCCTAAGCGTACTCCTAACCCCAACCCTATTCTCACAACTCACTGCTAACCCAAACCCAGCCCTATCAATAACCCCTACACTAATCTCATAACCCAACCCCTAACCTTAACCGTATCAATACCCCCAACCCTATTCTCATAACCCTAACCCTAACCCCAACCCTATCCTTAACCCTAACGAATAACCGTACCACTAACCCTAACACTTATTCTAACACTGCCCTAGCCCCAACCACAAACCTATATATCATAACCCAAACCCTAACCCTAACCCTAACCCCAACCCTACCCAAAACCTCAACCCTAACCCCTAACAGTAACCCTACCCCTAACCCTACCTGTAACCCAGCACTAACCCTTTCCCCAACCCTATTATCATAACCCTACCTTTAACCCTAACCCCAACCCTTCCCTAACCCCTAACCATAACCCTAAAGCTAAACCCTATCTGTAACCCTAACCCTATCCCTAACCCCAACCCTATTATCATAACCCTACCTTTAACCCTAACCCTATCCCTAACCCCAACCCTATTATCATAACCCTACCCCTAACCGTAACACTTACTCTAACACTGCCCTAGTCCGAACCACAAACGTATGTATCACTAACCCTAACCACAACCCCAATCCTAACCCTTACCCTATCTGTAACCCTACCCCTAACCCTATCTGTAAACCTAACCCTATCCCTAACCCCAACCCTTTTATCATAACCCTAACCCTAAGCCCTAACCGTAACCCTACCCCTAACCGTATTTGTAACCCTAAGCGTATCCCTAACCCCAACCCTATTATCATAACAATACCACTAACCCCAACACTATTATCCCTAGCCCTATTTGTAACCCTAACCCTACCTTGAACCCTAACCCTAACCCCAACCCTATCCCTAACCCTAACCCCTCACCCTACCCCTACCCCTAACACTTACTCAAACTCTACCCTAGCCCAACAACAAACCTATGTATCACTAACCCTAACCACAACCCTAACCCTATCGCTAAACCCTACCCCCTAACCCTATCTGTAACCCTAACCCAGTCCCTAACCCCAACCCTCTTATCATAACAATAACCCTATCCCTACCCTACCCGTATCTGTAACCCTAAGCTTACCCCTAACCCTCTTATCACAACTCACCCCTAACCCTAACCCTATCAATAACCCCAAAACTATTCTCATAACCCTAACCCTAACCCAAACCATATCCATACCCCTAACCCTAACCCCTATAGGTAACCCTACCCCTAACCCAATATGTAACCCAAACCTTATCCCTAACCCCAACCCTATTATCATAACCCTACCCTAACCTTAACCCCAACCCTATCCTTAACCCTTACCACTAACCCTACCCTTAACCCTAACACTTACTCTAACACTACCCTAGCCCCAACCACAAACCTATGTATCACAAACCCTAACCACAACCCCAATCCTAGCCCTTACCTTATCTGTAACCCTAACCCTATCCCTAACCCCAGCCTTTTTATCATAACCCTAATCCTAACTCTATCCCTAAGCCTACCCCTAACCGTATCTGTAACCATAAAGCGTATCCCTAACCCCAACCCTATTATCATAACCCTACCCCCTAACCCTATCAATAACCCCAACTTTATTCTCATAACCCTAACCCTAACCCCAACCATATCCCTAACCCTAACCCCTAACCGTAACCCTACCCCTAACCCTATCTGTTACCCTAACCCTATCCCTAACCCCAACCCTATTATCATAACCCTACCCCTAACCCTAACACTTACTCTAACACTACCTTAGCCCCAACCACAAACCTATGTATCACTAACCCTAACCACAACCCCAATCCTAACTCTTACCCTACCCCTAACCCTACCCCTAATCCTGTCTGTAACCCTAACCCTATCCCTAACCCCAACCCTCTTATAAGAACCCTAAACCTATCCCTAACCCTACCCCTAACGATATCTGTAACCCTAAGCGTACTCCCAACCCCAACCCTATTATCACAACTCACCGCTAACCTAGCCCCAACCGTATCAATAGCCCCAACCCTATTCTCATAACTGAACCCCTAACCCTAACCCTATGAATAACCCCAACCCTATTCTCATAACCCTAACCCTAACCCCAAACTTCAACCCTAACACCTAACCATAACCCTACCCCTAACCCTATCTGTAACCCTAATCCTAACCCAAACCTATCCCTAACCCTAACCCCTAACCGTAACCCTTCCCCTAATCCTATCTGTAACCGTAACCCCTATCCCTCACCCTATTATCATAACCTACCCCTATCCAACCCTAACCCCAACCCTATCCTTAACCCTAACCCCGTACCACTAACCCTAACACTTATTCTAACACTGCCCTAGCCCCAACCACAAACCTATATATCATAACCCAAACCCTAACCCTATCAATAAGCCAACCCTATTCTCATAACCCAACCCCTAACCCTACCGCCAACCCTACCCCAAACCTCAACCCTAACCCATAACTGTAACCCTACACCTAACCCTATCTGTAACCCTAACCCTAACCCCAACCCTATCCCTAACCGTAACCCTAAACCTAACCCTATCTGTAACCCCAACCCTATTCTCATAACAATAACCCTATCCCTAACCCCAACCCTTTTATCATAACCCTAACCAGAACACCATCCCTAACCCTACCCCTAACCGTATCTGTAACCCTAAGCGTGTCCCTAAACCCCAACCCTATTATCATAACACTACCCCTAACCCTAACCCTATCAATAACACCAACCCTATCCTCATAACCCTAACCCCAACCATATCCCTACCCCTGACCCTAACCCCTAACCGTAACCCTACCCCTAACCCTTTATGTAACCCTAACCTTATCCCTAACCCCAACCCTATTATCATAACCCTACCCCTAACCCTCACCCCAACCCTATCCTTAACCCTAACCACTAACCCTACCACTAACCCTATCTGTGACCTCAAACCTATTCTCATAACCCTAACCCTATCCCTAACCCCAACCCTTTTATCATAACCCTAACCCTAACCCCAACGCTATCCCTAACCCCTAACCTTCACCCTACCCCTAGCCCTAACACTTACTCAAAGACTTCCCTAGCACAAACCACAAACTTATGAATCACAAACCCTAACCACACCCCAATCCTAACCCTTAACCAATCCCTAACCCCTAACCCCCTAACCCTAACCCCAACCTTATTATCATAACCTTACCCCTACCCCTAACCCTCTCCCTAACCCTATTATCATAACCCTAACCCTAACCCCAAACCTATCCCAAACCCTAACTCTAACCCCTAACCTTAACCCTACCCCTAACCCTATCTGTAACCCTAACCATAACCCCAACCCTATTATCATAACCCTACCCCTAACCCCAACCCCATCCCTAACCCTAACCCCTTACCCTACCCCTATCCCTAACACTTACTCTAACACTACCCTAGCCCCAACCACAAACCTATGTATCACTAACCCTAACCACAACCCAATCCTAACCATTACCCTATCCCTAATCCTACCCCCGACCCTATCTGTAACACTTAACCTAACCATAACCCCAACCCTTTTATCATAACCCTTAGCCATACCCTATCCCTAACCCTACCCCTAACCCTATCTGTAACCCCGACCCCATTGTAATAACACTAACCCTAACCCCAACCCTATCCCTAACCCGAACCCCTAACCCTATCTGTAACCCTAACCCTATCCCTAACCCCTACCCTAATATCATAACCCTAACCCTAACCCTATCCTGAACCCTAACCCCTAACCCTACCAATAACCCTAACACTTATTCTAACCCTAGCCCTAGCCCCAACCACAAACCTATGTACCACTAACCCTAACCACAACCCCAATCCTAACCGTTACCCTATCTGTAACCCTACCCCTTACCCTATCTGTAACACTAAACCTATCCCTTACCCCAACCCTTTAATCATAACCCTAACCCTAACCCTACCCCTAACCGTATCTGTAATCTTAAGCGTATGCCTAACCCCAACTCTATTATAAAAACCCTACCCCTAACCCTAACCCTATCAATAACCACAACCCTATTCTCATAACCCTAACCCCAACCATATCCCTAACCCTAACCCCTAACCGTAACCCTACCCCTAACCCTATCTGTAACGCTAACCCTATCCCTAACCCGAACCTTATTTATCATAACCCTACCCCTATCTGTAACCCCAACCCTATCCTTAACCCTAACCAAAACCCTACCCCTAACCCTATCTGTAACCCTAACCCTAATCTCATAATTCTAACCCCATCCCCATTATCATAACACTACCCCTAACCCTAACCCTATCAATAACCCCAACCCTATTCTCATAACCCTAACCCTAACCCAAACCATATCCCTACCCCTAAACCTAACCCCTTAATTTAGCCCTACCCCTAACCCTATATGTAACCCTAGCCTTATCCCTAACCCCAACCCTATTATCATAACCCTACCCTAACCCCAACCCCTATTCCTAACCCTAACCACTAACCCTATCCTTAACCCTAACACTTACTCTAACGCTACCCTAGCCCCAACCACAAACCTATGTATCACTAAGCCTAACAAAAACCCCAATCCTAACCCTACCCCTAACCCTATCTGTAACCCTAACCTTATCCATAACCCCAACCCATCTTATCATAACCCTAACCCTAACTCTATCCATAAGCCTACCCCTAACCGTATCTGGAACCCTAAGCGTATCCCTAACCCCCAACCCTATTATCATAACCCTACCCCTAACCTTATCAATAACCCCAACTTTATTCTCATAACCCTAACCCTAACCCTAACCCCAACCCTATCTCTAGCCCTAACCCCTAACCGTAACCCCTTCCCCTAATCCTATCTGTAACCGTAACCCTATCCCTAACCCCAACCCTATTATCATAACCCTACCCCTATCCCTAACCCCAACCCTATCCCTTAACCCTAACCAATAACCATACCCCCTAACCCTAACACTTATTCTAACACTACCCTAGCCCCAACCACAAACCTATGTATCACTAACCCTAACCACCAACCCCAATCCTAACCCTACCCCTAACCCTATCTGTAACCCTAACCTTATCGATAACCCCAACCCTCTTATCATAATCCTAACCCTAACTCTATCCATAAGCCTACCCCTAACCGTATCTGGAACCCTAAGCGTATCCCTAACCCCAACCCTATTATCATAACCCTACCCCTAACCTTATCAATAACCCCAGCTTTATTCTCATAACCCTAACCCTTACCCCAACCCTACCCCAAACCTCAACCCTAACCCCTAACTGTAACCCTACACCTAAGCCTATCTGTAACCCTAACCCTAACCCCAACCCTATCCCTAACCCCTAAACCGTAACCCTAAACCTAACCCTATCTGTAACCTCAACCCTATTCTCATAACAATACCCCTATCCCTAACCCCAAGCCTTTTATCATAACCCTAATCATAACACCATCCCTAACCCTACCCCTAACCGTATCTGTAACCCTAAGCGTATCCCTAACCCCAACCCTATTATCATAACACTACCCCTAACCCTAACCCTATCAATAACCCAACCCTATTCTCATAACCCTAACCCAAACCATATCCCTACCCCTAAACCTAACCCCTAACCGTAACCCTACCCCTAACCCTATATGTAACCCTAACCCCAACCCTATTATCATAACCCTACCCCTAACCCTAACCCCAACCCTATCCTTAACCCTAACGACTAACCCTACCCTTAACCCTAACACTTACTCTAACACTACCCCTCGCCCCAACCACAAACCTATGTATCACTAACCCTAACCACAACCCGAATCCTAACCCTTACCCTACCCCTAACCCTATCTGTTAACCCTAACCCTATCCCTAACCCCAACCCTTTAATCATAACCCTAACCGTAAACCCTACCCCTAACCGTATCTGTAATCTTAAGCGTATGCCTAACCCCAACTCTATTATAAAAACCCTACCCCTAACCCTAACCCTATCAATAACCCCAACCCTATTCTCATAACCCTAACACCCAACCATATCCCTAACCCTAACCCCCTAACCGTAACCCTAACCCCTAACCCTATCTTAACGCTAACCCTATCCCTAACCCGAACCTTATTATCATAACCCTACCCCTATCTGTAACCCCAACCCTATCCTTTAACCCTAACCACAAACCCTACCCCTAACCCTATCTGTAACCCAACCCTATTCTCATAACCCTAACCCCATCCCTATTATCATAACACTACCCCTAACCCTAACCCTATCAATAACCCAACCCTATTCTCATAACCCTACCCTAACCCAAACCATATCCCTACCCCTAACCCTAACCCCTTAATTTAGCCCTACCCCTAACCCTATATGTAACCCTAGCCTTATCCCTAACCCCAACCCTATTATCATAACCCTACCCTAACCCTAACCCCAACCCTATTCCTAACCCTAACCACTAACCCTATCCTTAACCCTAACACTTACTCTAACGCTACCCTAGCCCCACCACAAACCTATGTATCACTAAGCCTAACAAAAACCCCAATCCTAACCCTACCCCTTAACCCTATCTGTAACCCTAACCTTATCCATAACCCCAACCCTCTTATCATAACCCTAACCCTAACTCTATCCATAAGCCTACCCCTAACCGTATCTGGAACCCTAAGCGTATCCCTAACCCCAACCCTATTATCATAACCCTACCCCTAACCTTATCAATAACCCCAACTTTATTCTCATAACCCTAACCCTAACCCTAACCCCAACCCTATCTCTAGCCCTAACCCCTAACCGTAACCCTTCCCCTAATCCTATCTGTAACCGTAACCCTATTCCTAACCCCAACCCTATTATCATAACCCTACCCCTATCCCTAACCCCAACCCTATCCTTAACCCTAACCAATAACCGTACCCCTAACCCTAACACTTATTCTAACACTGCCCTAGCCCCAACCACAAACCTATGTATCACTAACCCTAACCACAACCCCAATCCTAACCCTACCCCTAACCCTATCTGTAACCCTAACCTTATCGATAACCCCAACCCTCTTATCATAATCCTAACCCTAACTCTATCCATAAGCCTACCCCTAACCGTATCTGGAACCCTAAACGTATCCCTAACCCCAACCCTATTATCATAACCCTACCCCTAACCTTATCAATAACCCCAGCTTTATTCTCATAACCCTAACCCTTACCCCAACCCTACCCCAAACCTCAACCCTAACCCCTACTGTAACCCTACACCTAAGCCTATCTGTAACCCTAACCCTAACCCCAACCCTATCCCTAACCCCTAACCGTAACCCTAAACCTAACCCTATCTGTAACCCCAACCAAATTCTCATAACAATAACCCTATCTCTAACACCAACCCTTTTATCATAACCCTAACCATAACACCCTCCCTAACCCTACCCCTAACCGTATCTGTAACCCTAAACGTATCCCTAACCCCACCACTATTATCATAACACTACCCCTAACCCTAACCCTATCAATAACACCAACCCTATTCTCATAACCCTTACCCCAACCATATCCCTACCCCTAACCCTAACCCCTAACCGTAACCCTCCCCTAACCCTATATGTAACCCTAACCCCAACCCTATTATCATAACCCTACCCCTAACCCTAACCCCAACCCTATCCTTAACCCTAACGACTAACCCTACCCTTAACCCTAACACTTACTCTAACACTACCCTCGCCCCAACCACAAACCTATGTATCACTAACCCTAACCACAACCCCAATCCTAACCCTTACCCTACCCCCTAACCCTATCTGTAACCCTAACCCTATCCCTAACCCCCAACCCTTTAATCATAACCCTAACCCTAACCCTACCCCTAACCGTATTCTGTAATCTTAAGCGTATGCCTAACCCCAACTCTATTATAAAAACCCTACCCCTAACCCTAACCCTATCAATAACCCCCAACCCTATTCTCATAACCCTAACCCCAACCATATCCCTAACCCTAACCCCTAACCGTAACCCTACCCCTAACCCTATCTGTAACGCTAACCCTATCCCTAACCCGAACCTTATTATCATAACCCTACCCCTATCTGTAACCCCAACCCTATCCTTAACCCTAACCACAAACCCTACCCCTAACCCTATCTGTAACCCTAACCCTATTCTCATAACCCTAACCCCATCCCTGTTATCATAACACTACCTCTAACCCTAACCCTATCAATAACCCCAACCCTATTCTCATAACCCTAACCCTAACCCAAACCATATCCCTACCCCTAACCCTAACCCCTTAATTTAGCCCTACCCCTAACCCTATATGTAACCCTAGCCTTATCCCTAACCCCAACCCTATTATCATAACCCTACCCTAACCCTAACCCCAACCCTATTCCTAACCCTAACCACTAACCCTATCCTTAACCCTAACACTTACTCTAACGCTACCCTAGCCCCAACCACAAACCTATGTATCACTAAGCCTAACAAAAACCCCAATCCTAACCCTACCCCTAACCCTATCTGTAACCCTAACCTTATCCATAACCCCAACCCTCTTATCATAACCCTAACCCTAACTCTATCCATAAGCCTACCCCTAACCGTATCTGGAACCTTAAGCGTATCCCTAACCCCAACCCTATTATCATAACCCTACCCCTAACCTTATCAATAACCCCAACTTTATTCTCATAACCCTAACCCTTACCCCAACCCTACCCCAAACCTCAACCCTAACCCCTAACTGTAACCCTACACCTAAGCCTATCTGTAACCCTAACCCTAACCCCAACCCTATCCCTAACCCCTAACCGTAACCCTAAACCTAACCCTATCTGTAACCTCAACCCTATTCTCATAACAATAACCCTATCCCTAACCCCCAACCCTTTTATCATAACCCTAACCATAACACCATCCCTAACCCTACCCCTAACCGTATCTGTAACCCTAAGCGTATCCCTAACCCCAACCCTATTATCATAACACTACCCCTAACCCTAACCCTATCAATAACCCAACCCTATTCTCATAACCCTTACCCCAACCATATCCCTACCCCTAACCCTAACCCCTTACCGTAACCCTACCCCTAACCCTATATGTAACCCTAACCCCAACCCCATTATCATAACCCTACCCCTAACCCCAACCCCAACCCTATCCTTAACCCTAACGACTAACCCTACCCTTAACCCTAACACTTACTCTTACACTACCCTCGCCCCAACCACAAACCTATGTATCACTAACCCTAACCACAACCCCAATCCTAACCCTTACCCTACCCCTAACCCTATCTGTAACCATAACCCTATTATCAACCCAAACCTTCTTATCATAACCCTAACACTATCCCTAACCCTACCCCTAACCGTATCTGTAACCCTAAGCGTACCCCTAACCCCAACCCTATTCTCATAACCCAACCCCTAACCATAACCCTAACCCCAACCGTATCACAAACATCAACCCTAACCCCTAACCGTAACCCTACCCCCTAACCCTATCTGTAACCCTAACCTTATCGATAACCCCCAACCCTCTTATCATAATCCTAACCCTAACTCTATCCATAAGCCTACCCCTAACCGTATCTGGAACCCTAAACGTATCCCTAACCCCAACCCTATTATCATAACCCTACCCCTAACCTTATCAATTACCCCAGCTTTATTCTCATAACCCTAACCCTAACCCCAACCAAATCCCTATCCCTATCTCATAACGGTAACCCTACCCCTTACCCTATCTGTCACCCTAACCCTATCTCTAACCCCAACCCTATTATCATAACCCTACCCCTAACCCTAACACTTACTCTAAAACTACCCTAGCCCCAACCACAAACTTATGTATCACTAAACCTAACCACAACCCCAATCCTAAACCTTACCCTATCCCTAACCCTACCCCTAATACTATCTGTAACCCTAACCTTATCCCTAACCCGAACCCTCTTATCACAACCCTAAACCTATCCCTAACCCTACCCCTAACCATATCTGTAACCCTAAGCGTACTCCTAACCCCAACCCTATTATCACAACTCACCGCTAACCCTAACCCAGCCCTATGAATAACCCCAACCCTATTCTCATAACCCTAACACTAACCCCAAACTTCAACCCTAACCCCTAACCGTAACCTTTCCCCTAATCCTATCTGTAACCGTAACCCTATCCCTCACCCTATTATCAGAACCCTACCCCTATCCCTAACCCCAACCCTATCCTTAACCCTAACCAATAATCGTACCCCTAACCCTAACGCTTATTCTAACACTGCCCTAGTCCCAACCACAAACCTATGTATCATAACCCTAACCCTATCAATAACCCAACCCTGTTCTCATGACCAAACCCCTTACCCTAACCCTTACCCCAACCCTACCCCAAACCTCAACCCTAACCCCTAACTGTAACCCTACACCTAAGCCTATCTGTAACCCTAACCCCAACCCTATCCCTAACCCCTAACCGTAACCCTAAACCTAACTCTATCTGTAACCTCAACCCTATTCTCATAACAATAACCCTATCCCTAACCCCCACCCTTTTACCATAACCCTAACCATACCACCATCCCTAACCCTACCCCTAACCGTATCTGTAACCCTAAGCGTATCCCTAACCCCAACCCTATTATCATAACACTACCCCTAACCCTAACCCTATCAATAACACCAACCCTATTCTCATAACCCTTACCCCAACCATATCCCTACCCCTAACCCTAACCCCTAACCGTAACCCTACCCCTAACCCTATATGTAACCCTAACCCCCAACCCTATTATCATAACCCTACCCCTAACCCTAACCCCAACCCTATCCTTAACCCTAACGACTAACCCTACCCTTAACCCTAACACTTACTCTAACACTACTCTAGCCCCAACCACAAACCTATGTATTACTAACCCTAACCACAACCCCAATCCTAACCCTATCCCTAACCCTAACCCTATCTGTAACCCTAACCCTATTATCAACCCAAACCTTCTTATCATAACCCTAACACTATCCCTAACCCTACCCCTAACCGTATCTGTAACCCTAAGCGTACCCCTAACCCCAACCCTATTCTCATAACCCAACCCCTAACCATAACCCTAACCCCAACCGTATCACAAACATCAACCCTAACCCCTAACCGTAACCCTACCCTTAACCCTATCTGTAACCCTAACACCAACCCTATTATCATAACCGTACCTTTAACCCTCACCCTAACCGTAACCCTACCCCTAACCCTATATGTAACCCTAACCCTATCCCTAACACCAACCCTATTATCATAACACTACCCCTATCCTTAACCCCAACCCTATCCTTAACCCTAACCACTAACCCTACCCCGAACCCTTTCTGTAACCTCAACCCTATTCTCATAACCCTAACCCTATCCCTAACCCTAACCCTATTATCATAACCCTAGCCCTAACCCCAACGCTATCCCTAACCCTAACCCCTAACCCTCACCCTACCCCTAGCCCTAACACTTACTCAAAGACTTGACTAGCACAAACCACAAACTTATGAATCACAAACCCTAACCACAACCCCAATCCTAACCCTTAACCTATCCCTAACCCTAACCCCCTAACCCTAACCCCAACTCTATTATCATAACCCTACCCCTAACCCTAACCCTCTCCCTGACCCTATTATCATAACCCTAACCCTAACCCCAACCCTATCCCTAACTCTAACCCCTAACCTTAACCCTACACCTATCTGTAACCCTAACCATAACCCCAACCGTATTATCATAACCCTACCCCTAACCCTAACCCCTTAAAGTAGCCCTACCCCTAACCCTATATGTAACCCTAGCCTTATCCTTAACCCCAACCCTATTATCATAACCCTACCCTAACCCTAACCCCAACCCTATCCTTAACCCTAACCACTAACCCTATCCTTAACCCTAACACTTACTCTAACACTACCCTGGCCCCAACCACAAACCTTTGTATCACTTACCGTAACCACAACCCCAATTCTAACCCTTACCCTCCCCGTAACCCTATCTGTAACCCTAACCCTATCCATAACCCCAACCCTCTATCATAACCCTAACCCTAACTCTATCCCTAAGCCTACCCCTAACCGTATCTGGAACCCTAAGCGTACCCCTAACCCCAACCCTCTTATCATAACCCTAACCCTATCTCTACCCTTCCCGTATCTGTAACCCTAAGCTTACCCCTAACCCTATTATCACAACTCACCCCTAACCATATCAATAACCCCAACCCTATTCTCATAACCTAACCCCTAACCCTAACCCCAACCCTATCCTAAACCTCAACCCTAACCCCTAACAGTATCTGTAACGCTAAGCGTATCCCTAACCCCAACCCTATTATCATAACCCTACCCCTAACCCTATCAATAACCCCAACACTATTCTAATAACCCTAAGCCCAACCATATCCCTACCCCTAACCATAATCCCTAACCATAACCCTACCCCTAACCCTATATGTAACCCTAACCCCAACCTTATTATCATAACACTACCTTAAACCCTAACCCTAACGCTATCCCTAACCCCAACCCTTTTATCATAAAGATACAACTAACCCCAACACTATTATCCCTAACCCTATTTGTAACCCTAACCCTAACCCTACCTTGAACCCTAACCCTAACCCCAACCCTATCCCTAACCCTAACCCCTCACCCTACCCCTACCCCTAACACTTACTCAAACTCTACCCTAGCCCCAACAACAAACCTATGTATCACTAACCCTCACCACAACCCTAACCCTATCGCTAACCCTACCCCTAACCCTATCTGTAACCCTAACCCAGTCCCTAACCCCAACCATCTTATCATAACAATAACCCTATCCCTACCCTACCCGTATCTGTAACCCTAAGCTTACCCCTAACCCTCTTATCACAACTCACCCCTAACCCTAACCCTATCAATAACCCCAACCCTATTCTCATAACGTAACCCCTAACCCTAACCCCAACCCTATCCCAAACATCGACCCTAACCCTATCTGTAACCCTAACGCTAACCCAAACCCTCTCCCAAACCTCAACCCTATCCCCTAACGCTCACCCTACCCGTAACCCTATCTTTAACCATAACCCTAACCCTAACCCCAACCTTATTATCATAACCCTACCTTAAACCCTAAGCCTATCACTAACCCCAACCCTACTATCATAACCCTACCCCTAACCCTATCTGTAACCCTAACCCTATCCCTAACCCCAACCCTCTTATCATAACCCTACCCCTATCTGTAACCCCAACCCTATCCTTAACCCTAACCACTAACCCTACCCCGAACCCTATCTGTAACCCCAACCCTATTCTCATAACCTTAACCCTAACCCAAACCATATCCCTAACCCTAACCCTAACCCCTTAAAGTAACCCTACCCCTAACCCTATATGTAACCCTAGCCTTATCCCTAACCCCAACCCTCTTATCATAACCCTAACCCTAACTCTATCCCTAAGCCTACCCTTAACCGTATCTGGAACCCTAAGCGTATCCCTAACCCCAACCCTGTTATCATAACCCTACCCCTAACCCTAACCCTATCAATAACCCCAATTTTATTCTCATAACCCTAACCCTAACCCCAACCATATCCCTAACCCTAACCCCTAACCGTAACCCTACCCCTATCTGTTACCCTAACCTTATTCCCTACCCCAACCCTATTATCATAAACCCTACCCCTAACCCTAACCCCAACCCTATCCTTAACCCTAACCACTAACCCTACTCCTAACCCTAACCACAACTCCAATCCTATCCCTTACCCTATCCCTAACCCTACCCCTAATCCTGTCTGTAACCCTAACCCTATCCCTAACCCCAACCCTCTTATAAGAACCCTAAACCTCTCCCTAACCCTACCCCTAGCCTTATCTGTAACCCTAAGCGTACTCCTCACCCCAACCCTATTATCACAACTCACCGCTAACCCTAACCCAGCCGTATCAATAGCCCCAACCCTATTCTCATAACCCAACCCCTAACCCTAACCCTATAAATAACCCCAACCCTATTCTCATAACCCTAACCCTAACCCCAAACTTCAACCCTAACCCCTAACCATAACCCTACCCCTAACCCTATCTGTAACCCTACTCCTAACCCCAACCCTATCTCTAACCCTAACCCCTAACCGTAACCCTTCCCCTAATCCTATCTGTAACCGTAACCCTATCCCTAACCCCAACCCTATTATCATAACCCTACCCCTATTCCTAACCCCAACCCTATCCTTAACCCTAACCAATAACCGTACCCCTAACCCTAACACTTATTCTAACACTGCCCTAGCCCCAACCACAAACCTATGTATCATAACCCTAACCCTATCAATAACCCAACCCTGTTCTCATGACCCAACCCCTTACCCTAACCCTAACCCCAACCCTACCCCAAACCTCAACACTAACCCCTATCTGTAACCCTACAACTAACGCTATCGGTAACCCTATCCCTAACCCCAACCCTATTATCATAACCCTACCCCTATCCCTAACCCCAACCCTATCCTTAACCCTAACCACTAACCCTACCCCTAACCCTATCTGTAACCCCAACCCTATTCTCATAACCCTAACCCATCCTTAACCCTACCCCTAACCCGTATCTGTAACCCTATCCCTATCCCTAACCCCAACCCTATTATCATAACACTACCCCTAACCCAACCCTATTCTCATAACCCTAACCCTAACCCAAACCATATCCCTACCCCTAAACCTAACCCCTAACCGTAACCCTACCCCTAACCCTATAAGTAACCCGAACCTTATCCCTAACCCCAACCCTATTATCATAACCCTACCCTAACCCTAACCCCAACCCTATCCTTAACCCTAACCACTAACCCTACCCCTAACCCTAACACTTACTCTAACACTACCCTAGCCCCAACCACAAACCTATGTATCACTAACCCTAACCACAACCCCAATCCTAACCCTTAACCAATCCCTAACCCTAACCCCCTAACCCTAACCCCAATCTTATTATCAATAACCTTACCCCTACCCCTAACCCTCTCCCTAACCCTATTATCATAACCCTAACCCTAACCCCAAACCTATCCCTATCCCTAACTCTAACCCCTAACCTTAACCCTACCCCTAACCCTATCTGTAACGCTAACCATAACCCCAACCCTATTATCATAACCCTACCCCTAACCCTAACCCCAACCCCATCCCTAACCCCTTACCCTACCCCTATCCCTAACACTTAAACTAACACTACCCCTAGCCCCAACAACAAACCTATGTATCACTAACCCTAACCACAACCCAATCCTAACCATTACCCTATCCTTAATCCTACCCCCGACCCTATCTGTAACCCTAACCCTATCCATATCCCCAACCCTCTTATCATAACCCTGACCCTAACTCTATCCCTAAGCCCACCCCTAACCGTAATTGGAACCCGTAAGCGTATCCCTAACCCCAACCCCTATTATCATAACCCTACCCCTAACCCTAACCCTATCAATATTCCCAACCCTATTCTCATAACCCTAACCCTAACCCCAACCATATCCCTACCCCGTAACCCTACCCCTAACCCTATATGTTACCCTAACCTTATCCCTAACTGCAACCCTATTATCATAACCCTACCCCTAACCCCAACCCTATCCTTAACCCTAACCCATAACCCTACCCTAATTTCTAACACTTTCTCTAACACTACCCTAGCCCCAACCACAAACCTATGTATCACTAACCCTAACCACAACCCCATCCCTAACGCTTACCCTACCCCTAACCCTATCTGTAACCCTAACCCTATCAATAACCCAAACCCTCTTATCATAACCCTAACCCAATTGTATCCCTAACCCTACCCTTAACCGTATCTGTAACCCTAAGCATATCCCTAACCCCAACCCTATTATAAAAACTCTACCCCTAACCCTAACCCTAACCCTATCAATAACCCCAACTTTATTCTCATAACCCTAAGCCTAACCCTAACCCCAACCATATCCCTAACCCTAACCCCTAACCGTAACCCTACCCCTAGCCCTATCTGTAACCCTAACCTTATGCCTAACTGCAACCCTATTATCATAACCCTACCCCTAACCCCAACCCTATCCTTAACCCTAACCACTAACCCTACAAATAACCCTAACACTTACTCTAACACTGCCCTAGCCCCAACCACAAACCTATGTATAACTAACCCCTAATCCACAACCCCAATCCTAACCATTACCTTATCTGTAACCCTAGCCCACAACCCTATCTGTAAACCTAACCCTATCCCTAACTCAAACCCTATTTTCATAACCCTAACCCTATCCTTAATCCTACCCCTAACCGTATCTGTAACCCTAAACGTATCCCTAACCCCAACCCTATTATCATAACAATAATTCTAACCCTAACCCTATCCCTAACACTAACCCTATCTGTAACCCTAACCCTACCTTTAACCCTAACCCTAACCCCAACCCTATCCTAACCCTAACCCCTCACCCTACCCCTAGCCCTAACACTTACTCAAACACTACCCTAGCCCAAACCACAAACCTATGTACCACTAACCCTAACCACAACCCCAATTCTAACCCTTACCCTACCGCTAACCCTATCTGTAACCATAACCATATCCATAACCACAACCCTCTATCATAACCCTAACCCTAACTCTATCCCTAACCCCATCCCTAACCGTATCTGTAACCCTCAGCGTATCCCTAACCCCAACCCTATTATCACAACTCATCCCTTACCCTAACCCTATCAATAACCCCAACCCTATTCTCATAACCCAACCCCTAACCCTAACCCTAACCCCAACTCTATCCCAAACCTCAACCCTAACCCCTAACCGTAACCTTACACCTAACCCTATCTGTAACCCTAACCCTAACCCCAACCCTATTATCATAACCCTACCTTTAACCCTCACCCTAACCGTAACCCTACCCCTAACCCTATCTGTAACGCTAACCCTATCCCTAACCCGAACCCTATTATCATAACCCTAACCCTATCTGTAACCCCAACCCTATTCTCATAACCCTAACCCCATCCTTAACCCTACCCCTAACCGTATCTGTAACCCTATCCCTATCCCTAACCCCAACCCTATATCATAACACTACCCCCTAACCCTAACACATATCAATAACCCCAACCCTATTCTCATAACCCTAGCCCTAACCCGAAACCATATCCGTACCCTAACCCTAACCCCTAACCGTAACCCTACCCTAACCCTATATGTAACCCAAACCTTATCCCTAACCCCAACCCTATTATCATAACCCTACCCTAACCCTAACCCCAACCCTATCCTTAACCCTAACCACTAACCCTACCCTTAACCCCTAACACTTACTCTAACACTACCCTAGCCCCAACCACAAACCTATGTATCACTAACCCTAACCACAACCCCAATCCTAACCCTTAACCAATCCCTAACCCTAACCCCCTAACCCTAACCCCAATCTTATTATCATAACCTTACCCTACCCCTAACCCTCTCCCTAACCCTTATCATAAACCTAACCCTTACCCCAAAGCTAACCCTAAACCCTAACAAAAACCCCAATCCTAACCCTACCCCTAACCCTATCTGTAACCCTAACCTTATCCATAAACCCCAACCCTCTTATCATAACCCTAACCCTAACTCTATCCATAAGCCTACCCCTAACCGTATCTGGAACCTTAAGCGTATCCCTAACCCCAACCCTATTATCATAACCCTACCCCTAACCCTATCAATAACCCCAACTTTATTCTCATAACCCTAACCCTAACCCTAACCCCCAACCCTATCTCTAGCCCTAACCCCTAACCGTAACCCTTCCCCTTATCCTATCTGTAACCGTAACCCTATCCCTAACCCCAACCCTATTATCATAACCCTACCCCTAACCCTAACCCCAACCCTATCCTTAACCCTAACCAATAACCATACCCCTAACCCTAACACTTATTTCTAACACTACCCTAGCCCCAACCACAAACCTATGTATCACTAACTCTAACCACAACCCGAATTCTAACCCTACCCCTTACCCTATCTGTAACCCTAACCCTATCCATAACCCCAACCCTCTTATCATAACCCTAACCCTAACTCTATCCCTAAACCTACCCCTAAGCGTATCTGTAACCCTAAGCGTATCCCTAACCCCAACGCTTTTATCATAACCCTACCCCTAACCCTATCAATAACCCCAACTTTATTCTCATAACCCTAACCCTAACCCTATCTGTTACCCCTAACCTTATCCCCAACCCTATTATCATAACCCTATCCCTTACCCTAACACTTACTCTAAAACTACCCTAGCCCCAACCACAAACCTATGTATCACTAACCCTAACCACAACCCCAATCCTAACCCTTACCCTATCCCTAACCCTACCCCTAATCATATCTGTAACCCTAACCTTATCCCTAACCCGAACCCCTCTTATCACAACCCTAAACCTATCCCTAACCCTACCCCTAACCATATCTGTAACCCTAAGCTTACTCCTAACCCCAACCCTATTATCACAACTCACCACTAACCCTAACCCAGCCCTATGAATAACACCAACCCTATTCTCATAACCCTAACCCTAACCCCAAAACTTTAACCCTAACCCCTAACCATAACCCCTACCCCTAACCCTATCTGTAACCCTAATCCTAACCCAAACCCTATCCCTAACACTAACCCCTAACCGTAACCCTTCCCCTAATCCTATCTGTAACCGTAACCCTATCCCTCACCCTATTATCATAACCCTACCCCTATCCCTAACCCCAACCCTATCCTTAACCCTAACCAATAATCGTACCCCCTAACCTTAACCACTTATTCTAACACTGCCCTAGCCCCAACCACAAACCTATATATCATAACCCTAACCCTAACCCTATCAATAACCCAAACCCTGTTTCTCCTAACCCAACCCCTTACCCTAACCCTAACCCCAACCCTACCCCAAACCTCAACCCTAACCCCTAACTGTAACCCTACACCTAACCCTATCTGTGACCCTAACCCTAACCCCAACCCTATCCCTAACCCCTAACCGTAACACTAAACCTAACCCTATCTCTAACCTCAACCCTATTCTCATAACAATAACCCTATCCCTAACCCCAACCCTTTTATCATAACCCTAACCATACCACCATGCCTAACCCTACTACTAACCGTATCTGTAACCCTAAGCGTATCCCTAACTCCAACCCTATTATCATAACACTACCCCTAACCCTATCAATAACACCAACCGTATTCTCATAACCCTAACCCCAATCATATCCCTACCCCCTAACCCTAACCCCTAACCGTAACCCTACCCCTATATATAACCCTAACCTTATCCCTAAACCCAACCCTATTATCACAACCCTACCCCTAACCCTAACCCCAACCCTATTCTTAACACTAACGACTAACCCTACCCTTAACCCTAACACTTACTCTAACACTACCCTAGCCCAAACCACAAACCTATGTATCACTAACCCTAACCACAACCCCCATCCTAAGCCCTAACCTATCCCTAACCCTATCTGTAACCCTAACCCTATCCTCAACCCCAACCCTCTTATCATAACCCTAACACTATCCCTAACCCAACCCCTAACCGTATCTGTAACCCTAAGCTGACCCCTAACCCCAACCCTATTCTCATAACCCAACCCCTAACCATAACCCTAACCCCAACCGTATCCCAAACATCAACCCTAACCCCTAACCGTAACCCTACACCTAACCCTATCTGTAACCCTAACCCCAACCCTATTATCATAACCGTACCTTTAACCCTCACCCTAATCGTAACCCTACCCCTAACCCTATCTGTAACGCTAACCCTATCCCTAACCCCAACCCTATTATCATAACCCTACCCCTATCTGTAACCCCAACCCTATTCCTCATAACCCTAAACCCAACCCTATTATCATAACACTACCCCTAACCCTAACCCTATCAATAACCCCAACCCTATTCTCATAACCCTAACCCAATCCATATCCCTACCCCCAACCCTAACCCCTTAAAGTAGCCCTACCCCTAACCCTATATGTAACCCTAGCCTTATCCCTAACCCCAACCCTATTATCATAACCCTAACCCTAACCCTAACCCCAAGCCTATCCTTCACCATAACCACTAACCCTATCCTTAACCCTAACACTTACTCTAACACTACCCTAGCCCCAACCACAAACCTATGTATCACTAACCCTAACCACAACCCCAATCCTAACCCTACCCCTAACCCTATCTGTAACCCTAACCCTATCCATAACCCCAACCCTCTTATCATAACGCTAACCCTAACTCTTTCCATAAGCCTACCCCTAACCGTATCTGGAACCCTAAGCGTATCCCTAACCCCAACCCTATTATCATAACACTACCCCTAACCCTAACCCTATCAATAACCCCAACTTTATTCTCATAACCCTAACCCTAACCCCAACTTTATCCTTAACCCTAGCCACTAACCCTACCCCTAACCCTAACACTTACTCTAACACTGCCCTAGCCCAAACCACAAACCTATGTATAACTAACCCGAACCACAACCCCAATCCTAACCCTTACCCTATCTGTAACCCTACCCCTAACCCTATCTGTAAACCTAACCCTATCCCTAATCCAAACCCTATTTTCATAACCCTAGCCCTATCCTTAACCCCTATCCCTAACCTTATCTGTAACACTAAGCGTATCCCTAACCCCAACCCTATTATCATAACAATAATTCTAACCCTAACCCTATCCCTAACCCTAACCCTATCTGTAACCCTAACCCTACCTTTAACCCTAACCCTAACCCCAACCCTATCCCTAACCCTAACCCCTCACCCTACCCCTAGCCCTAACACTTACTCAAACACTACCCTAGCCCCAACCACAAACCTATGTATCACTTTCCCTAACCACAACCCCCAATTCTAACCCTTACCCTACCCCTAACCCTATATGTAACCCTAACCCTATCCATAACCCCAACCCTCTTATCAAAACCCTAACCCCATCCTTAAGCTTACCCCTAACCGTATCTGGAACCCTAAGCGTATCCCTAACCCCAACCCTATTATCATAACCCTACCCCTAACCCTAACCCTATCAATAACCCCAACCTAATTCTCATAACCCTAACCCTAACCCCAACCCTATCCTTAACCCTAACCACTTACCCTACCCCTAACCCTAACACTTAATCTAACACCGCCCTAGCCCCAACCACAAACCTATGTATCACTAACCCTAAACCACAACCCCAATCCTAACCCTTACCCTATCCCTATCCCTAATCCTGTCTGTAACCCTAATCCTAGCCCTAACCCCAACCATATCCCTAAACCTAACCCCTAACCGTAGCCCTACCCCTAACCCTATCTGTAAACCCTACCCCTATCCCTAACCCCAACAGTATTCTTAACCGTAACCACTAACCCTACCCCTAACACTTACTCTAACACTACCCTAGCCCCTACCACTAACCTCTATATAACTAACCCTAACTACAACCCCAATCCTAACCCTTACCCTATCCCTAACCCTATCCCTAACCCTATCTGTAACCCTAACCCTATTCCTAACCCCAACCCTCTTATCATAACCCTAAACCCTAACCCTATCGTTAACCCTACCCCTACACCCTAACCCTACCCCTAACCCCAACCCTATTATCACAACTCACCCCTATTCCTAACCTATCAATAACCCCAACCCCTAATCTCTTAACCCAACCCCTAACCGTAACCCTAACCCCTACCCTATCCCAAACCTCAACCCTAGCCCCTAACCGTAACCCTACCCCTTACCCTATCTGTAACCCTAACGCAATCTGTAACCCCAACCCTATTATCATAACCCTACCCCTATCCCCTAACCCCAACCCTATCCTTAACCCTAACCACTACCCCTAACCCTAACCCTATCAATAACCCCCAACCCTATTCTCATAACCCAACCCCTAACCCTAACCCCAACCCTATCCCAAACCTCAACCCTAACCCCTAACCGTAACCCTACACCTAACCCTATCTGTAACCCTAACCCCAACCCCAACCCTATTATCATAACCCTACCTTTAACCCCCACCCTAACCGTAACCCTACCCCTAACCCTATCTCTAACGCTAACCCCATCAATAACCCCAACCCCTATTATCATAACCCTACCCCTATCTGTAACCCCAACCCTATCCTTAACCCTAACCACTAACCCTAACCCTATCTGTAACCCCAACCCTATTCTCATAACCCTAACCCCATCCCTATTATCATAACACTACCCCTAACCCTAAACCTATCAATAACCCCAACCCTATTCTCATAACCGTAACCCTAGCCCAAACCATATCCCTACCCCTAACCCTAACCCCTTAAAATAGCCCTGCCCCTAACCCTATATGTAACCCTAGCCTTATCCCTAACCCCAACCCTATTATCATAACCCTACCCTAACCCTAACCCCAACCCTATCCTTAACGCTAACCACTAACCCTATCCTTAACCCTAACACTTACTCTAACACTACCCTAGCCCTAACCACAAACCTATGTATCACTAACCCTAACCACAACCCCAATCCTAACCCTAGCCCTATCTGTAACCCTAACCCTATCCATAACCCCAACCCTCTTATCATAACCCTAACCCTAACTCTATCCATAAGCCTACCCCTAACCGTATCTGGAACCCTAAGCGTATCCCTACCCCTAACCCTAACCCTATCAATAACCCCAACTTTATTCTCATAACCTTAACCCTAACCCCAACCATATCCATACCCCTAACCGTAACCCTACCCCTAACCCTATCTGTTACACTAACCTTATCCCTACCCCAAACCTATTATCATAACCCTACCCCCTAACCCTA
Source organism: Acanthaster planci (assembly GCF_054643075.1). Lineage (NCBI taxonomy): Eukaryota > Metazoa > Echinodermata > Asteroidea > Valvatida > Acanthasteridae > Acanthaster > Acanthaster planci. Next base: position 16,842,851 of record NC_141788.1, read on the forward strand.
ACCCCAACCCTATCCTTAACCCTAACCACTTAACCGTACCCCTAACCCTAACACTTAATCTAACACCGCCCTAGCCCCAACCACAAACCTATGTATCACTAACCCTAACCACAACCCCAATCCTAACCTTTACCCTATACCCTATCCCTAATCCTGTCTGTAACCCTAACCCTAACCCTAACCCCCAACCATATCCCTAACCCTAACCCCTAACCGTAACCCTACCCCTAACCCCTATCTGTAACCCTACCCCTATCCCTAACCCCAACGCTATCCTTAACCGTAAACCACTAACCCTACCCCTAACACTTACTCTAACACTACCCTAGCTCCTACCACTAACCTCTATATCACTAACCCTAACTACAACCCCAATCCTAACCCTTACGCTATCCCTAACCCTATCCCTAACCCTATCTGTAACCCTAACCCTATTCCTAACCCCAACCCCTCTTATCATAACCCTAACCCTGACCCTATCCCTAACCCTACCCCTAACCCTAACCCTAACCCTATCCATTACCAAAACCCTCTATCATAACCCTAACCCTAACTCTATCCCCTAACCCTTACCCCCTAACGATATCTGAAATCCTAAGCGTACCCCTAACCCCAACCCTATTATCACAACTCACCCCCTATTCCTAACCCTATCAATAACCCCAACCCTATTCTCATAACCCAACCCCTAACCGTAACCCTAACCCCTACCCTATCCCAAACCTCAACCCTAGCCCCTAACCGTAACCCTACCCCTTACCCTATCTGTAACCCTAACCCTATCTCTAACCCCAACCCTATTATCATAACCCTACCCCCTATCCCTAACCCCAACCCTATCCTTAACCCTAACCACTACCCCTAACCCTATCAATAACCCCAACCCTATTCTCATAACCCTAACCCTAACCCAAACCATATCCCTACCCCTAACCCTAACCGCTTAAAGTAGCCCTACCCCTAACCCTATATGTAACCCTAGCCTTATCCCTAAACCCAACCCTATTATCATAACCCTACCCTAACCCTAACCCCAACCCTATTATCATAACCCTACCCTAACCCTAACCCCAACCCTATCCTTAACCCTAACCACTAACCCTATCCTTAACCCTAACACTTACTCTAACACTACCCTAGCCCTAACCACAAACCTATGTATCACTAACCCTAACCACAACCCCAATCCTAACCCTATCTGTAACCTTAACCCTATCCCTAACCCCAACCCTCTTATCATAACCCTAACCCTAACTCTATCCATAAGCCTACCCCTAACCGTATCTGTAACAGTAAGCGTATCCCTAACCCCAACCCTATTATCATAACCCTACCCCTAACCCTAACCTTATCAATAACCCAAACTTTATTCTCATAACCCTAACCCTAACCCCAACCCTATCCTTAACCCTAGCCACTAACCCTACCCCTAACCCTAACACTTACTCTAACACTGCCCTAGCCCCAACCACAAACCTATGTATAACTAACCCGAACCACAACCCCAATCCTAACCCTTACCCTATCTGTAACCCTACCCCTAACCCTATCTGTAAACCTAACCCTATCCCTAATCCAAACCCTATTTTCATAACCCTAGCCCTATCCTTAACCCTACCCCTAACCGTATCTTTAACCCTAAACGTATCCCTAACCCCAACCCTATTATCATAACAATAATTCTAACCCTAACCCTATCCCTAACCCTAACCCTATCTGTAACCCTAACCCTACCTTTAACCCTAACCCCAACCCTATCCCTAACCCTAACCCCTCACCTTACCCCTAGCCCTAACACTTACTCAAACACTACCCTAGCCCCAACCACAAACCTATGTATCACTTACCCTAACCACAACCCCAATTCTAACCCTTACCCTACCCCTAACCCTATATGTAACCCTAACCTATCCATAACCCCAACCCTCTATCATAACCCTAACTCTATCCCTAAGCCTACCCCTAACCGTATCTGTAACCCTAAGCGTATCCCTAACACCAACCATATTATCACAACTCACCCCTTACCCTAACCCTATCAATAACCCCAACCCTATTCTCATAACCCAATCCCTAACCCTAACCCCAACCCTATCCCAAACCTCAACCCTAACCCCTAACCGTAACCCTACACCTAACCCTATCTGTAACCCTAACCCCAACCCCAACCCTATTATCATAACCCTACCTTTAACCCTCACCCCTAACCGTAACCCTACCCCTAACCCTATCTGTAACGCTAACCCTATCCCTAACCCCAACCCTATTATCATAACCCTACCCCTATCTGTAACCCAAACCCTATCCTTAACCCTAACCACTAACCCTACCCCTAACCCTATCTGTAACCCGACCCTATTCTCATAACCCTAACCCCATCCCTATTATCATAACACTAGCTCTAACCCTAACCCTATCAATAACCCCAACCCTATTCTCATAACCCTAACCCTAACCCAAACCATATTGCTACCCCTAACCCTAACCCCTTAAAGTAGCCCTACCCCTAACCCTATATGTAACCCTAACCTTATTCCTAACCCCAAAGCTATTATCATAACCCTACCCTTACCCTAACCCCAACCCTATCCTTTACCCTAACCACTAACCCTATACTTAACCCTAACACTTACCCTAACACTACTCTAGCCCCAACCACAAACCTATGTATCACTAACCCTAACCCCAACCTCAATCTTAACCCTACCCCTAACCCTATCTGTAACCCTAACCCTATACATAACCCCCAACCCTCTTATCATAACCCTAACTCTATCCATAAGCCTACCCCTAACCGTATCTGGAACCCTAAGCGTATCCCTACCCCTAACCCTAACCCTATCAATAACCCCAACTTTATTCTCATAACCTTAACCCTAACCCCAACCATATCCATACCCCTAACCGTAACCCTACCCCTAACCCTATCTGTTACACTAACCTTATCCCTACCCCCAAACCTATTATCATAACCCTACCCCTAACCCTAACCCCAACCCTATCCTTAACCCTAACCACTTACCCTAACCCTAACCCTAACACTTAATCTAACACCGCCCTAGCCCCAACCACAAACCTATGTATCACTAACCCTAACCACAACCCCAATCCTAACCCTTACCCTATCCCTAATCCTGTCTGTAACCCTAACCACTAACCCTAACCCCAACCCTAACCCTAACCCTAACCCCTAACCGTAACCCTACCCCTAACCCTATCTGTAACCCTAACCCTATCCCTAATCCCCAACGCTATCCTTAACCGTAACCACTAACCCTACCCCTAACACTTACTCTAACACTACCCTAGCCCCTACAACTAACCTCTATATAACTAACCCTAACTACAACCCCAATCCTAACCCTTACGCTATCCCTAACCCTATCCCCAACCCTATCTGTAACCCTAACCCTATTCCTAACCCCAACCCTCTTATCATAACCCTAACCCTGACCCTATCCCTAACCCTACCCCCGAACCCTAACCCTAACCCTATCCATTACCAAAACCCTCTATCATAACCCTAACCCTAAGCGTATCCCTAACCCTACCCCTAACCGTATCTGTAATCCTAAGCGTACCCCTAACCCCAACCCTATTATCACAACTCACCCCTATTCCTAACCCTATCAATAAACCCAACCCTATTCTCATAAACCAACCCCTAACCGTAACCCAAACCCCTACCCTATCCCAAACCTCAACCCTAGCCCCTAACCGTAACCCTACCCATTACCCTATCTGTAACCCTAACCCTATCTGTAACCCCAACCCTATTATCATAACCCTACCCCTATCCCTAACCCCAACCCTATCCTTAACCGTAACCACTACCCCTAACCCTAACTCTATCAATAACCCCCAACCCTATTCTCATAACCCTAACCCTAACCCAAACCATATCCCTACCCCTAACCCTAACCCCTTAAAGTAGCCCTACCCCTAACCCTATATGTAACCCTAACCTTATCCCTAACCCCAACCCTATTATCATAACCCTACCCTAACCCTAACCCCAACCCTATCCTTAACCCTAACCACTAACCCTATCCTTAACCCTAACACTTACTCTAACACTACCCTAGCCCCAACCACAAGCCTAAGGGCCACCAACACTAACCACAACCCCAATCCTAACCGTATCTGTAACCCTAACCCTATCCATTACCCCAACCCTCTTATCATAACCCTAAACCTAACTCTATCCATAAGCCTACCCCTAACCGTATCTGTAACACTAAGCATATCCCTAACCCCAACCCTATTATCATAACCCTACCCCTAACCCTAACACTTACTCTAACACTGCCCTAGCCCCAACCCACAAACCTATGTATAACTAACCCTAACCACAACCCCAATCCTAACCCTTACCCTATCTGTAACCCTACCCCTAACCCCTATCTGTAAACCTAACCCTATCCCTAACCCAAACCCTATTTTCATAACCATAGCCCTATCCTTAACCCTACCCCTAACCGTTATCTGTAACCCTAAGCGTATCCCTAACCCCAACCCTATTATCATAACAATAATTCTAACCCTAACCTTATCCCTAACCCTAACCCTATCTGTAACCCTAACCCTACCTTTAACCCTAACCCCAACCCTATCCCTAGCCCTAACCCCTGACCCTACCCCTAGCCCTAACACTTACTCAAACACTACCCTAGCCCCAACCACAAACCTATGTATCACTTTCCCTAACCACAACCCCAATTCTAACCCTTACCCTACCCCTAACCCTATATGTAACCCTAACCCTATCCATAACCCCAACCCTCTATCATAAACCCTAACTCTATCCCTAAGCCTACCCCTAACCGTATCTGTAACCCTAAGCGTATCCCTAACCCCAACCCTATTATAACAACTCACCCCTTACCCTAACCCTATCAATAACCCCAACCCTATTCTCATAACCCAATACCTAACCCTAACCCCAACCCTATCCCAAACCTCAACCCTAACCCCTAACCGTAACCCTACACCTAACCCTATCTGTAACCCTAACCCCAACCCCAACCCTATTATCATAACCCTAACCCCTATCTGTAACCCCAACCCTATCCTTAACCCTAACCACTAACCCTACCCCTAACCCTATCTGTAACCTAACCCTATTCTCATAACCCTAACCCCATCCCTATTATCATAACACTACCCCTAACCCTAACCCTATCAATAACCCCAACCCTATTCTCATAAACCCTAACCCTAACCCCAAACCATATCCCTACCCCTAACCCTAACCCCTTAAAGTAGCCCTACCCCTTAACCCTATATGTAACCCCTAGCCTTATCCCTAACCCCAACCCTATTATCATAACCCTACCCCTAACCCCAACCCTATCCTTAACCCTAACCACTAACCCTATTCTTAACCCTAACACTTACTCTAACACTACCCTAGCCCTAACCACAAACCTATGTATCACTAACCCTAACCACAACCCCAATCATAACCCTAGCCCTAACCCTATCTGTAACCCTAACCCTATCCATAACCCCTACCCTCTTATCATAACCCTAACCCTAGCTCTATCCATAAGCCTACCCCTAACCGTATCTGGAACCCTAAGCGTATCCTACCCCTAACCCTAACCCTATCAATAACCCCAACTTTATTCTCATAACCTTAACCCTAACCCCAACCGTATCCATACCCCTAACCGTAACCCTACCCCTAACCCTATCTGTTACACTAACCTTATCCCTACCCCCAAACCTATTATCATAACCCTATCCCTAACCCCAACCCTATCCCTTAACCCTAACCACTTACCCTACCCATAACCCTAACACTTAATCTAACACTGCCCTTGCCCCAACCACAAACCTATGTATCACTAACCATAACCACAACCCCAATCCTAACCCTTACCCTATCCCTATCCCTAATCCTGTCTGTAACCCTAACCCTAACCCTAACCCCAACCCATATCCCTAACCCTAAACCCTAACCGTAACCCTACCCCTAACCCTATCTGTAACCCTACCCCTATCCCTAAACCCCAACGCTATCCTTAACAGTAACCACTAACCCTACCCCTAACACTTACTCTAACACTACCCTAGCTCCTACCACTAACCTCTATATCACTAACCCTAACTACAACCCCAATCCTAACCCTTACCCTATCCCTAACCCTATCTGTAACCCTAACCCTATTCCTAACCCCAACCCTCTTATCATAACCCTAACCCTGACCCCTATCCCTAACCCTACCCCTAACCCTATCCATAACCAAAACCCTCTATCATAACCCTAACTCTAACACTATCCCTACCCCTAACGATATCTGTAATCCTAAGCGTACCCCTAACCCCAACCCTATTATCACAACTCACCCCTATTCCTAACCCTATCAATAACCCCAACCCTATTCTCATAACCCAACCCCTAACCGTAACCCTAACCCCTACCCTATCCCAAACCTCAACCCTAGCCCCTAACCGTAACCCTACCCCTTACCCCATCTGTAACCCTAACCCTATCTGTAACCCCAACCCTATTATCATAACCCTACCCCTATCCCTAACCCCAACCCTATCCTTAACCCTAACCACTACCCCTAACCCTAACTCTATCAATAACCCCAACCCTATTCTCATAACCCTAACCCTAACCCAAACCATATCCCTACCCCTAACCCTAACCCCTTAAAGTAGCCCTACCCCTAACCCTATATGTAACCCTAGCCTTATCCCTAACCCCAACCCTATTATCATAACCCTACCCTAACCCTAACCCCAACCCTATCCTTAACCCTAACCACTAACCCTATCCTTAACCCTAACACTTACTCTAACACTACCCTAGCCCCAACCACAAGCCTATGTGCCACTAACACTAACCACAACCCCAATCCTAACCCTATCTGTAACCCTAACCCTATCCATTACCCCCAACCCTCTTATCATAACCCTAACCCTAACTCTATCCATAAGCCTACCCCTAACCGTATCTGTAACACTAAGCATATCCCTAACCCCAACCCTATTATCATAACCCTACCCCTAACCCTAACCCTATCAATAACCCCAACTTTATTCTCATAACCCTAACCCTAACCCCAACCCTATCCTTAACCCTACCACTAATCCTACCCCTAACCCCTAACACTTACTCTAACACTACCCTAGCCCCAACCACAAAACTATGTATAACTAACCCTAACCACAACCCCAATCCTAGCCCTTACCTTATCTGCAACCCTACCCCTAACCCTATCTGTAAACCTAACCCTATCCCTAACACAAACCCTATTTTCATAACCATAGCCCTATCCTTAACCCTACCCCTAACCGTATCTGTAACCCTAAGCGTATCCCTAACCCCAACCCTATTATCATAACAATAATTCTAACCCTAACCTTATCCCTAACCCTAACCCTATCTGTAACCCTAACCCTACCTTTAACCCTAACCCCAACCCTATCCCTAGCCCTTAACCCCTGACCCTACCCCTAGCCCTAACACTTACCTCAAACACTACACCTAGCCCCAACCACAAACCTATGTATCACTTTCCCTAACCACAACCCCAATTCTAACCCTTACCCTACCCCTAACCCTTATGTACCCTAACCCTATCCATAACCCCAACCCTCTATCATAACCCTAACTCTATCCCTAAGCCTACCCCTAACCGTATCTGTAACCCTAAGCGTATCCCTAACTCCAACCCTATTATCACAACTCACCCCTTACCCTAACCCTATCAATAACCCCAACCCTATTCTCATAACCCAATCCCTAACCCTAACCCCAACCCTATCCCAAACCTCAACCCTAACCCCTAACCGTAACCCCTACCCCTAACCCTATCTGTAACCCTAACCCCAACCCCAACCCTATTATCATAACCCTACCCCCTATCTGTAACCCCAACCCTATCCTTAACCCTAACCACTAACCCTACCCCTAACCCTATCTGTAACCTAACCCTATTCTCATAACCCTAACCCCATCCCTATTATCATAACACTACCCCTACCCTAACCCTATCAATAACCCCAACCCTATTCTCATAACCCTAACCCTAACCCAAACCATATCCCTACCCCTAACCCTAACCCCTTAAAGTAGCCCTACCCCTAACCTCATATGTAACCCTAGTCTTATCCCTAACCCCAACCCTATTATCATAACCCCTACCCTACACCCCAACCCTATCCTTAACCCTAACCACTAACCCTATTCTTAACCCTAACACTTACTCTAAACCTACCCTAGCCCTAACCACAAACCTATTGTATCAACTAACCCTAACCACAACCCCAATCATAACCCTAGCACTAACCCTATCTGTAACCCTAACCCTATCCATAAACCCCTACCCTCTTATCATAACCCTAACCCTAGCTCTATCCATAAGCCTACCCCTAACCGTATCTGGAACCCTAAGCGTATCCCTACCCCTAACCCTAACCCTATCAATAACCCCAACTTATTCTCATAAACCTTAACCCTAACCCCAACCGTATCCATACCCCTAACCGTAACCCTACCCCTAACCCTATCTGTTACACTAACCTTATCCCTACCCCCCAAACCTATTATCATAACCCTATCCCTAACCCCAACCCTATCCTTAACCCTAACCACTTACCCTACCCATAACCCTAACACTTAATCAAACACTGCCCTTGCCCCAACCCACAAACCTATGTACTCACTAACCATAACCACAACCCCAATCCTAACCCTTACCCTATCCCTATCCCTAATCCTGTCTGTAACCCTAACCCTAACCCTAACCCCAACCATAATCCCTAACCCTAAACCCTAACCGTAACCCTACCCCTAACCCTATCTGTAACCCTACCCCTATCCCTAACCCCAACGCTATCCTTTAACAGTAACCACTAACCCTACCCCTAACACTTACTCTAACACTACCCTAACTCCTACCACTAACCTCTATATCACTAACCCTAACTACAACCCCAATCCTAACCCTTACCCTATCCCTAACCCTATCTGTAACCCTAACCCTATTCCTAACCCCAACCCTCTTATCAATAACCCTAACCCTGACCCTATCCCTAACCCTACCCCTAACCCTATCCATAACCAAAACCCTCTATCATAACCCTAACTCTAACACTATCCCTACCCCTAACGATATCTGTAATCCTAAGCGTACCCCTAACCCCAACCCTATTATCACAACTCACCCCCTATTCCTAACCCTATCAATAACCCCAACCCTATTCTCATAACCAAACCCCTAACCGTAACCCTAACCCTTACCCTATCCCAAACCTCAACCCTAACCCCTAACCGTAAACCCTACCCCCTTACCCTATCTGTAACCCTAACCCTAACCCCAACCCTATCCCAAACATCAACCCTAACCCTAAACC